>NW_025409815.1:0-11038 GCF_002201575.2 Neomonachus schauinslandi
AAAAATAAAGCTACTTGATACAAAGAAATATATATGACTCATGAATTAAGAAAAAAAGATGACTAGTGTTTTTTGGAACTAGTCTTGGAAGATCAAATGGGGAGCTAGGGAGAAACATCCTACAACAGAAAAATTAGAAGTGAGAATCCTAAGTAGAGAAAAATATGAGGGGAAAAAGGAATAGATGGAGAACAAGTATTGATTCAATACAGTAATTTCTTGAGCTAAAGAAAAAACAGTGAGTGTTCAGATAGAAAAGGCTTACTGATTAAAGGCAGGATTTTAAAAAAGACAAATGGAAATAATATAAAAAATAAAACTCTACTGGGTGCTCTACTACTTAGTAGTTCTTTTCTTTAAGTTTAGTTTCCAGGTTGGATCCAATTTTATTTTCCTTTAAGTAATGATGGCTTTAAACTCTAGGCAGTTACAGAAAATATACGTTAAAAATATACAGTGGATTCTTCTCCAGTAGTGAACACCATCATAAGGACAGAAAATTCCAACTTGTTCCATCTGGCTACATGAACTGCAAAAATCATTTCTAAGGAAGTTGATGGAGACAGTTTTGTGAAGCCATATCAGATTCCTAATATCAAAATATTCAACCCACTCAAACTGCAGTATGGGAAGGGTGGACTTTCTTCCAATTTATATATTATTTGCTTCCTTCCAATTAAGAATCACTATGTTTGAGGTTGTAGTGTTTTATACCTTTTTGTACAGAGCTGAAAAAATGACCACCAAGATGCCAGAAAATATGGGTTCTACAAGGCCTGCAAAACTCAAAATGGTTTGCAACAATTAAATACCTTTCAGCTGTTCCACCACATTATTTAGGTATTTTATGAGCTCAGGATCAGTTGTTACAAGCAAGGTGAGTCCATATTTCTGCACTCTAGTAAAGGTTTCAGATGGATATATGCCACGCTGATATAAAATGCTGTTGATGCCAAATGCTGGAAACAAAAGGAATGTTAAAGAAAAGTCATTATCACTTTGCAACTCTGGAAAATAAAACATATTTAGATGTGGCTACGTTTCATTAATGGTATAAAACCATAAATGACTTAACGTGTTTGTGGGTGTTTTGCTGAAAGCAGAGCAGGTAAAAAGTGGCATTAAACATTCTTAAAACCTTGCTTCTAATTAAGAGAGAACACGATACCTGCATTTCTGCGGCAAAAAAAGAGAAAAACGCCAAACTGCATTAATCTACTGTCAAAGTAGTCCTACAACTCACTGTAATCCAAGTCCCAATTCAGATTATGTGGTTAGAGGGTGTCAAAGTAGGCTTTTGCATCTCAGTCAGCAACTGATTAACTGTTCTCTCCAATGCTCTCAGCAAACCTCTCCCTCTTTTTCCTCCTTTTCTCCTCACAAGTCCTGCCAGATTCTATCAGAAGGCACAACTGTCCTGGTCCGGAATGGCGTTTCCTAAATCTAGTCCATCACCGCCAATACCAGAATCAGAGAGTGGCCGAGGGGTTGTTAAAAATATACGTGGCCCCCACCCCGGTCCCACTCCGTCTTAAGTCGCGGAGGCTGGGGGGGGGGGGCGGGTGGAAAGTGCGTAGGCTCTGTAGTTTAAAGCAACGCTGCAGGTGGAGGTGCTACATCGCGCGGCAGGCCTCAGCAGCACCTAGGCCTCAAGCTCCACCATTAGCAACGAGTCCGGAGGCGGCGTCTGCATCCGCTTCTTCCTAGATTCTCCCGCCGGGCAGGAGGCTGGGGCAGAGAGAGCTTAATTCTAGGCCTCTCGGCTTCTCGGCCTCCCCTCCACCCCCTACCGCTTCCCCCCGCCTCCGTGGCTGAGCCACGGGCCCACCGGGCGGCCTGGCCTCAGTTCACCCCGCCCTCCGGCCTGCGCGAGGAGGACTTACAGAAGAAGTCGGCCACGGTTTCGGCGCTCCCGCGCAGGGTGATGCCTTGCTCCCGGGAGAGCTGCAGCGCCATGGCCAGTCCTACAGACGAAGGAGTGCGCTTCCACCCGGCAGAGAGCGACAGCAGAGACTCCCACAGCAGTTCCCCGCCAGTCGTTTCAAAAGTAACGGCGCAGCACGCCGTCGGGCCTCCGCGCAGGCGCGATGAGCCTCTAGGCCCCGCCCCACGCGGCGGGGCCTGCAGGTCCTCTCCGCGCTTTTCGGAGCTGGCCTGTCCCGCAGGCGCAGGGGGTAGGCGTGGTCGCCCAGCTCTGGGTCGTCAAGCTCCGGAGGGTCCCGGCTGGGCGTGTGTAGTTGTGGTCTACTAGACCGGCCTGAGGGAAGAAGACGCCAAAACCTGGTTTTAATGGCCGCTCCGTAGGCGTGCGGAGTGAGCGACCAAGGAGCACAATTTGTCAGTTTCAGAGCTGTTTTCAAGGTGATATGAACTGTCCGTCAGCTGCGTCTTAAGTGGCCCCAGTGATCCCTAGATTGAAACTTTTCCTAGATGCTTTGGGAGTCAGTAAAGAAACCGCGTGCGCGGTAGCCAAGGCACAGCTTTCGAGAGCCTGATTACTCTATGGAATCGCGGCTTTTCTTGAGAAATTGGGTTAGGGTTAAAGGGACGAGCCGCAGCCTTTTTCGTCCTGTGTTTGTGTCTATCCTGGGCTCAGCCTATTTCCACCCAGTTCCGCTGTGAGGCAGTCTGGAGCGGCAGGGACTGCAGTCGAACTTAGGCCTGGTCTACCCCGCGCGTGCGCGGCACCCACAGACGCCGATGAGGAGTAAGATCTCATTCATCAAAAAGGCCCACGTACACTGAAGAACTTTTCAGGGAATTGTGACTCACAAACTCATTGACTTCCTGTTAGAATGAGAAGTACTAAAGGGCACAATTATTGTTCATGTCAGTTGCGAAACAATTTTATTCTTAAAGCAGCTAGAAAAATTATTTGTAAAATGAAGTCTCAAAAACTATGTACCAGATATACTATTGAATTATATGAGAAATGCCTTCGTGTTTTAT
Organism: Neomonachus schauinslandi; assembly: GCF_002201575.2. NCBI lineage: Eukaryota > Metazoa > Chordata > Mammalia > Carnivora > Phocidae > Neomonachus > Neomonachus schauinslandi. The sequence goes on from NW_025409815.1 coordinate 2,950, forward strand.
TTTTCTGTTAACAAATTACCACAAATTAATGGTTTAAAACAACACCCATTCATTATCTTAGTCGTGTAGATCAGGAGTTGGTATGATATAGCTGGATGCTCTGCTTAAGAGTCTCCCATGGTTGAAATAAAGGTGTCTGCAAGTGGAATCTCATCGAAGAGCTGGGGTTCTCTCCCAAGCCCCTTGGTTGTTGGCAGAATTAATATCCTTGTTTCTTGGACTGAGGTTGTTTTGCTAGTTGTTGGCCAGAGGCAAATTTTGTGCCTTTGCCAGGTAGTTCTTCCATAGGCCTTCTCATACTTTCAGTCTCTCAGACTTAATGGAGATCCCTTTTAAGGATTCATCTGATTAGGTTAGACCTAGTCAGATAATTTCCTCTTTGATGAATTTAATCCGGGAAGTGATACCCCATCATATTCACAGGTTCTGGCCACACTCGAGCAGAGGAGATTATATAAGATGTGCTCCTTAGACGCCATGGATTTTGTGGCCATCTTAGAATGCTGCTTACGACAGTGTTACATATCAGATTTTGATCAGTTTGAAGAGTAAAACATAGGTAATAGGCCGAGTAATCCTAAAATATTTTCCTTACATCCTTTAGTCTCTTGTACCTGTGTGTCTGTGTGTTTGAATCACCATCTTTTCACTCCTTCCACCAGGAACTTAGCGTCAGAATTCTGGCATCACACTGATAGAGCATGATGCCCACCTTACTACAAATAAAAATTGTTTCTCTTTCTAAGGAACTTTATGTCAGTACAGAGCACTTCAGGAAAGACTTTCTTCAGTTTCATGGTAATATAGTTTTGAAATTACCTGAAGATACAAATAATTGTTAGTATAATTTTGGAGATTCTAGAGCTTAAAAGGCTGGCAAAATAGATGTTTTCCATATATAGAAGTATTAAATATTTTTTTTGTGCTCTGTGAGATGTAAGAAATAATTATGTTTAGAAGACCAAGTCTGTACTTTTTGAGGAGTTTGTAATCTAGTTTTGTTTAAATATGCATACTTGAGGGGCGCCTGGGTTGCTCAGTCTTCAGCGTCTGCCTTCGGCTCAGGTCATGATCCCAGGGTCCTGGGATCGAACCCCATTGGGCTTCCTGCTCAGCGGGGGGGCCTGCTTCTTCCTTTCCCACTCCCCCTGCTTGTGTTCCTGCTCTCACCCTCTCTCTCTGTCAAATAAATAAAATCTTTAAAAAAATAAATAAATATGCATACTTGAAAAGAAGAAAAATTGAAGTCTCATAATTTGGCCTTATCTGGCTTCTGCCTAACTCTTCGGCTGCCTTTCAGATTACTTTCCTAATCTGCCCGTTCCTTTAGTCATTTTTCCACCTCAGGGCTTTTCGTAATGTGCTTTTTTCTGCCTAGAAATTTCTGTCCATTCAAATTGCTAATTATATTTATACTTTTTTTTTTTACTTAAATGTAACTGTATTCTAGAAATTTTCTTTGACCTCTCGGACTATAAAATCCTGCCCCATGCATTCTCATAGCATCTCAGAACACTATTTCAGAGCATTGTTTTCATTTTTACAATGAAAACAATGACATTGTAATAATTATGTCATGATTTGTGTTATATCTTCCCTGTCACCATGGAGGATCCATGATGACAGTGGCTAGTCCAACAATATTTGTTGAATGAATGATCATTTGAATACTTGCCTAGGAAAATTTCATGGAAGAACCCAAGACATTTTCAAATTGGAGAGCAGGTTGGATGGATGAGGTGAGGCCACATTTTGGGAGCTTTGAATATCCAGCTGAAATAAGTTGGACGTACCAGGGATTTCTAGGCTCTTAGAATTGACGTAATTAAAGGGGTATTTTTTTCAAGTGTAAATTCAGTAGTGGTTGTAGAATGGATTGTATATAGGACAGTCTCGAGTGGTGGTCCTCAAACTTGAGAGTGTGAAAGAATCACTTGGGTATTTTGCTATATGTAGATGCCTGACTTTTATTCTCCCTTCTCCAAATCTAATTCAGTCCAGTACCATAGCCACTAGCCACAGGTGGCTCTTAGGCACTTGAAATGTGCTTGTCTGAATTGAGATATGCTACAAGTGTAAAAATACCAGATTTCAAAGACTTAGTATAAAAAAAAAGAATGTAAAGTATCACAGTGATATGTTTTTCAATCGATTACATATTGAAATGATATTTTCACGTGTATTGGATTTATTTCACTTGTTTCATTTTAGTTTTTTAATCTGACTACAAGAACATTTAAAATTACATGTGTGACTCATGTGAGATTTCTGTTGGACAGTGCTGGTCTACTTTATGGGGTCTAGGAGATGACATGTTTTAACCAGCATCCCAAATGATCTTTACATTACTTTTAGAAAAGCATTAGACCATAATGGATATTTTAGTATTGCAGGCCCAGGAGGGCCTAGGAGGTTGAGAACCTGGACTAGATGGATGCCAAAGAGTTGGAATAATGAATCATGGAACACTACATCAAAAACTAAAAAAAAAAAAAGAAGGTATACATATATATATATGTATGTGTATACATACATATGAGAGCAAGCTATTTTGAGGCAAGAATTGAATCGATGACTTAAAAGGGAGAAGAATGTACTGGTAGTACAGATAAATCCAAGGTGGCAAGCCTGCACTACAGGCTAGTGTTGGTGAAGTCTATGGGTATGTTAGGAAGAACTGCCCAAACTCAGCCTATTTTATTTCTTATTTATGACATAAACACTTAAGGTTCCAGAAGCTTTGGAGAGATGTCTTTCCTATTAATTTTAATTGCTCCATTCGACATTGACCTATCTTATCTAAACCATCTTATCTTTATAGAATGTTTTTTAAAAACTTGTTTTCAGTTACTTGAGTTTAGATTTATTTATAATTCAGTGAAGTCCTTCTAATATTTGGGGGAAAGCTATTTGGACAGTGAGAAGTATAAATATAAATTAAGATTTATTTCTGAAGAAAATTCAAGCAGAGAGCATAACCAAACAAACCCATATCACCAAAAGAGATAACTATGAAAAAAGTGTGTCATAAACAGGCTTAAATTCAATATTAGGATGCTAAAACCGGAAATGAAAATTTCTAAAGCTAGAATCAAATGGAATTTTAGACGGAAAGTAACTTAATTAATGACTTAGTAGAACAATCTTATAGTTGAGGAAACTGAGGTCCTGAGTGGATACATGGTTAGTCTAAGATTCAATATCTAGTTAGAAGATTTAATAGTAGAATCTAGAGTTTCTGACTTAGTCTCTTGTTAAATTTTATCAATTTGAAGACATGCTAATTAATGCTCTTGTTTTTAAAGGCTATTTTTAAAAAATCAACTGATTTTAGATTAAGGGTTTTTTTTTTTTAAGATTTATTTATTTATTTTAGAGAGAGAGAGAGGAGCATGAGTGGGAAGGGAAGAGGGAGAGGGACAGAGAATCTCAAGCAGACTCTATGCTGAGCGAGGAGCCCCGCACGGGGCTCAGTCCCGGATCCTAAGATCATGATCTGAGCCAAAACCAAGTGTTGGACCCTTAACTGACTAAGCTACCCAGGTGCCCCAAGATTAAGGGTTTTTATTCAATCAACTGTACATATAACTTGTCAAGAAAACGGCAGTTACAATCCATAATGCATTTTATGTTAATACACAAATTGTTTCAACTGCGCCAGAAGATGGCACTATTTACACGTGAAATAATACCTTTTAAAAATTCAGTGCATATGTTTCAATTTGTGCTTCAGTTCAAAGTAAAATTAAGGGAAAATGTATTTAGTGGCTTCTAAGGTATCTGTATATGTGAAATACATCAGAATGAAATATTGATCATATATTATAAACATTTAGCATATGGATGCTCACTATATTTACACTTAATTTACACATTGTTTTTTTACATGGAAAAAGGAAACATTTTAGGTAGTTGAATCATTATTCTTACAGACTTACGAAAGTTTTCCTTCAGATCACTAGGTGTTATTTTATTCTTGAGGCCAACATCTTGACATAAAGCAGTTTGTTCTACATCTGTTAAAGCAGAGGGATACTTTATGATAATTTTAATAAGGTGCATTTACTAAATTTTGAAAAAAATTACTGTGCACATAGGTAATAAATTAATTATTAATTATGTCAGTTTGCAGAATTTGCTTTTTTCTTTTTAAAAAAGGATGTTGTCATAAAGACCTATTTTCCTCACATCCTTTCCCGCTAAGGACTTTCTTTGATTGTTGGTCCACATGTTCACAAAGATAGCACAACAAATTTGAATCATGACATTGTATTAATAAGCAATGGCTTAATAGAGTGAACAAATATAACCCCATACTGGTGTAATTTATAATTTTTTAATGATCCAGTTGATATATAGGATATTATAATCTTTTCTTTAGTAAAAATTGAGAAAATATTATTGAGAACCAAATATTATTGAGAACATAGTAATAATTCCATAAGTTCTCATAATGAAAAAATATGGGCTGTTTCTTATCAGAAAGTATTACTGTGTTTTGTTATGATTTTGTTTTGATATTATAATTCTCTTATGATAATGGCATATAATCACTTAGAAGTCTTTTCATGGCTCAACCAGGATTAGGTATCAAAGGTATAATTTTAAAGGTAGGTGATAATCTTATGCATATTTAATCCCCAGACTGATGGAATATGTGTGTGTGTGTGTGTGTGTGTGTAATATATATATGAAGAATGGGTTCTGCAATCAGTTGGATTTGACAGCACAGTGTATTTTAAAATGTAATTGAAGCTCAAAACAACTTAGAACAGTTTCAGGTACAGAAACTATCAACACAAAGCCTCTATGAAGAATTAAAAAGCCATGGTTGCTATTAAATTAATAAAAATAGATTTAATTTCTTAAATGATTTTATAATTATATATTAAATCTGATCAAACATTCTATGCCTATCATACATTTTTTTGTTTGTTGTTTCTGAATATTCTGTATATAGGGTTATTTTTATTATTGCCCATGTGTAAGTAAAGGTGAATTAGTTCTGCTAAATCTGTCAACTAATAATGGGCGCCTGGGTGGCTCAGTTGGTTAAGCGACTGCCTTCGGCTCAGGTCATGATCCTGGAGTCCCGGGATCGAGTCCCGCGTCGGGCTCCCTGCTCAGCAGGGAGTCTGCTTCTCCCTCTGACCCTCCTCCCTCTCATGCTCTCTGTCTCTCATTGTCTCTCTCGCAAATAAATAAAATCTTAAAAAAAAAAAAAAATTTTTTTTTTAAAAATAAAAAAAAATCTGTCAACTAATAATTAGACCAAAATTGTATCTGAGTGAATAGAAAGATATTTTTTGAGGAGTTCTACAGACAAAATAAAATAAACCATAAATTTGGGTCTTTCTCAAATACGTGTGAATACCAACTTATAAAACACTCATGAGAAGAAAAAGCTTTGTGAAAACATGGAAAATCACTTTACTTTAAATTTATATTTTTCTATTTAGATAAACTTGGTTCTGTCAACTGAAACTGTTCTCTTATAAGCTGCCTTGTGTTTATAGCTCATTCAAACAATATAGTAGTCAAGCCATATTTATCGGGTTACAGATCAGTCATGCACGTTAATTCTATTATTTCTGCTGGGATTTCCCACTTAAAAATTGATTATGACAGTGTTTTTTATTCTTGAGTAATGTACATAGTCTGTTTAACATCAACTGACAACAAAACTTCTTACTGAACCTTAGAGTTTTTTGGTTTAGTGTTGGAGATCAAGTGGATTAAAAAATAATGGTATCTTTTTATTATTGCTTAGTTTCGGTATAGTTGTAAATAAAGATGCTAACTTTTCACACTGAAATAGATGGCAATTATCTGTTGTAAGGTTGTCTTTTGGATGATCCAGAATATACCTTTTTAAGCTCGTGTTACATTCATATCAAAAGGAAACCTGAAATGAAGTTTCATTAATTTGTTTATCTCCAAGAATATTCTTGCAGACCCTTGTCTGAGAAACAACAGGCTGTAGCATTCAGATATTCAAAATGTATTCACAGAATTCTGATATTCTTAAAAGTGAGGTGTGGTTATGAGTTTGTATAATTAAGAGTTATTGATGAGATAGGTTCCTTTTTGGTTTTGGAATTTTACATTAAGATTCTTATTAAATTTGAGTTATCTTTAGTTTCCATTGAATTAATAAGAAATTATAATATTTAACTCCTAAAGGCAGCCGAATATACTACTGTAACACTGTTAAACATCTTAGGGACTTAAAAAGTTATGTGCTGCTCTCAGAGGGCTGCCTGCCTGAGGAAAAAGATCAGGAGTGTGGGAAGGGCAGGCCATTACTTAATGCCTCAGGTACACCTGGAACTTGACGGAAGGTTATTTGAAGGACCCTGGAAATGTGTATATACCTTCCTCTTTTCTTTCTCAAAGATCTTGTTTAAAATAGCGTATCCCATTAGTAATAGAAAAAAATGATGAATATACACCAGTATAGGTTTATTTATCTCTAAATTATAAACTTTTCCAGACTATTAAGTACATGTAGTATATACTATATATTTATATATATTTAAAATATATATGTATTTCAAATGTTATATTTTATATATGTTATATTTAAACATAATAAATATGTATATATTTAAAACATACACAAGTTAGAAATTAAAGAAAGATGAGATGAATGTTTCTTTTTTTTTTTTAATTTATTTATTTGAGAGAGAGAATGAGAGAGAGCACATGAGAGGGGGGGAGGGTCAGAGGGAGAAGCAGACTCCCTGCCGAGCAGGGAGCCCGATGCGGGACTCGATCCAGGGACTCCAGGATCATGACCTGAGCCGAAGGCAGTCACCCAAGCAACTGAGCCACCCAGGCGCCCGAGATGAATGTTTCTTTTAAAAATGATACTTGTTGGAGCACCTGGGTGGCCCAGTCGGCTAAGCGTCTGACTCTTGGTTTCAGCTCAGGTCATGATCTCAGGGTTGTGAGATCGAGCCCCCACCTCTGGCTCTGAGCTCAGCTCAGCTCTGAGTCTGCTCCAGATTCTCTCTCCCTCTCCAGTCTCTCCCACTCTGTTCCTCCCCCCCCACTCAGGCTCGCTCTCTTTCTCTCTAGAATAAATAAATAAAATCTTTAAAAATGATTCTTGTTATATCACTAGAAAATAATTTATTTTTATGTTCACTAAATGTATTAATAACTATATTAAAATTTATGTGGTTAATATGCCTCATTTTAAAAAAAATTTGGTTTAAGTATTTGTAAATGATTTAAAAGTCTGATACTGAGTTCAGTTTATTTTAATACTTGGGAGTTTTTTGGTTTGTTTTTGAAGTTTTTGTTTTTGTTCTTTTGACCATCAGAGCTAAAAAAGATACATCACAAAGATAGGAGGATACAAATGGAAGAAGTCCATTAATGACTTATTTATTTTTATTTATCTGTATTTTTATAGTTTTAACAAATGGATCTAAAACAAAAGATTTAAGCAGTTTTCGCCCATTTCTTGAAAATATGAAAACACATCTTTCTATTAGTTTGGAATTAATTGTTTCCATCTTTTAATTGCCTTTGGAACTAATTTGTAATTTAGAAAAATTATAAATGGATTAGAAAAATTTGTTTCCAAGGTTTTCAATTGTACAGATGAAGTTTTTTTTTCAAAAAATAATCGATACAAACATGCTCTCTCAGCAGCATGACTGTCTTTTGAAAAACATTTGCTCATTCATTTAAAAAAGTCACTTTTCGTTTTTAAGAACATATTGAGTGTTAATTTTTCTGAAATTCTTCTTAGATAACACAGTACCGAGTGTTGCCTACGTAGAGAAAGGGTGAGTAAATTTGAAACAGTTGACCTTCATTTCCTCAATATACCAACAGTGACCTGTAACTTTCTGATAGGGTGCTGGTGTCAATCTATTTGTTACATTTTAGTACAGTTTAGTGTATTTTCTTAGATTAAAAAATCAATATAAGTAGACATTCTAACAGTTCTTCTTATACCCCCAAGGGACTATTTTGTGCACATATTCCACTTTGGAAACCATTAGTTAAAAGTATGTTTACAGGAAGGATAAGGTACCCTGAGTTGGGGATAGTAGTGTTCCCTGCTTGCCCCCCC
>NW_025409816.1:0-11025 GCF_002201575.2 Neomonachus schauinslandi
TTGGGCTCTAAATTCCCCAGCTCTGGGGATAAGGCAGTCTCTTCACGTCCTGCTTCAGAGAGGGTACCTGTTCCATGCAAGATGTATTTCCCGCTTTCAGGGGAAGGTCTAAGTGTCCTTGCACAGGCTGAGTCCTAAGTGACTTGTACGGAAAATATTCAGTATGCCAGGGGCACCTGGCTGGCTCAGTCAGTGGTGTGTGGGACTCTGCATCTTGAGGTCATGAGTTTGAGACCCAGGTAGGGTGTAGGGATTGCTTAAAACTAAAATCAGAAACACATCAATAATCAGTATACCAAAATGGCACATTTGGGGGGCAGCCTGTCCTTGGCCTCTACAATGAACTGGGGAGATTTCCTGGTCTGCACAGGATCCCTGGATTTGTCCGTGGGAGACGTGGGTGCGGTCTCCTTAGCTGTGTTCAAGCAAATGGGCAAACAGGTGAGCAGACGGCGGCTCCTGCGGCCCTCGTCCTGTCCCTGTCCTCCTTCCCCCATGCCCAGGATCAAGACTGGGGCTGTCTCTGCCCCTCTGCGCAGCTGTCCTGCTGTGGGCCCCCAAGGGAGGCTCACCCCTTCCAAGTTGATGTGTAAAGACGGGTGGGGACCCCAGGCACACAGTGGGACCTCTTCAGGCCCTACCTCTGTTCGCCTGTGGGACCCTGGGGGAAAGTTCATGGCAGAAGGGGGAGCTAGGAACTGGGTCCCAGCCCTAGCTTGCCAGCCTTGCTGCGTGGGCTTTGGGGTAGTCATTCATCCTACTGGCCGGGACTCTCTTTGCTTTCCTTTTCTTTTTTTTCCGGCTGAGTTTCACGGGAAGAATTAGCCATTGATGAGTTGCATGTAACAGCCTGTACTCAGACACCAAGTGCCCTCCTTAAGTCCCATCGTCCAGTTATCCTTCCCCCCGCACCCATCTCCCCTCCAGCAACCCTCAGTTTGTGTCCTAGAAGTCAGCCTCTCTGATGGTTTGCCTCCCTCTCATTTTCACCTGATTTCATTTTTCCTTCCCTTCCCCTATGTTCATCTGTTATGTCCCTTTTCTTCACTAAGTGAGAAGGCTAGACTTGCTGGCCATTAGTCATTTCTAGGGCTGCCTCCAGGCTTGGCAGGAGCCTGGAGGGGGTTGGGGTTGCCCCAATACCATATGCCTCAGGGCTCCAGGGCCCTGTCTGCTCCCTCCCCCCACACCCTCCACCCCATTTACCTGCAGCTCACCCAGCAAGAGAGGTCAGGCTCCCTCTCCCACAGGGCGGATGGCTCCTGGGCCAAACCCCTTCCTGGCCACACCACCTGCTGCCTCTTCCTGCACACCTCCCTCCCTCCGTCTTCCCTGTCCTCCTTCCCTCCATCTCAGCCCAGGACTCCCAGATGCTCTTCCATGGAGATTTCTGGATCTGGACTCCTGACCACAGGCCTCCTGACACCCCCGCCCCCACATTACACAATCTGTGTCTCCGGTGTATTGGGATGGCCATGGGTAAGTCAGACCACTGTCCCTTTGGGCTAGTCCACAGCAAGGCTGACCGCCACCTAGCTTGCTCATGGCCTTCAGCCACCAGCATCCCTGTGTTCTCTGAGACAGACGGCTGGGGGCAGCTTGGACCCTGCCCCTGCCTCTATAGTGAGGCCCCTCCAGTAGGCCTGCTCCTTAGATCCCCACCTGCACTCCTCCCAAGGTAGATTGTCCTCGACATCCCATTTTACCTGCGGTCTTTGCTCAAACTCTCCTGACTTCTGGGAAACCTCGCCTTCCAAATAGAAAAATCCCGTGTTCCCCTTCCTGTTCCCTGGCTTCTCGTTTTCCAATCCCTCCTCTTCTCTGTCTCTCAGAACCTGGTGTTTGTCCTTCTTATGTCCCTGAGATTCCAGATCCTTCCAGACATTCCTGGCCAGTATCTCAGTAGGTCCCTGTTGGTTTTCCTCTGCCTGTCAGGTCAGGAATCTATTCATAACATTCAGTCCTTTATAGAAAATAAAGGGCTTTCGCACTCATCACCGTGTCGCTGTTCTAATGCCTGGCCTTTGGGTCCTGCTCCCTCACCACTTATTTAACTCTTTGAGAGGGGGCTTCTCCTGTGCACTCAGCCTTGGGTGATAAGCTTTGCATAGGAGACATCTGATGAACAGATGTCTCTGTTCATATGTGACTGCCTTGGTCTTGATGGCACCACGCTTAGAAGGTTACTTCCTGTAATGAAGAGGCTGTGCAGCCCAGGAGAGTGCAGAGAAGGAAAGAAGGGAGGGGGGAGGAGTGCCTGACAGGGATGTGGGGAGACCCCTGTGGGTGAGTAGCAGGGAGCATGCTGCCCCCTTGTGGCCCACCAGTGGCAGAACAGCCGGAGGCATTCCTGGGATCCCAATGCTCACAGTTTGTTCTCTCAAGACTGACCCTTCCACGCTTGAAAAATTATTGAAGATATCAAAGAGCATTTCATTACGTGGGTTACATGTATTCATATCTACAATATTAGAATTTTTAAGGTTTAAAATACTTATTATTTCACTTAAAGTAGTATTGGCAAACCCATCTTAACACAGGTTTGTTTGTTTAATTTTAATTTTAGTAGAGATCATACAGTGCAAAATGGGTTTCTGTTGTAGAATTCAGAGATTCATCACGTCCATACAGCCCCAGTGCTCATCACAACAATGCCCTCCTTAAAACCCATCCCCTATCTTGCCTAACCCCCACCCACCTCCCTACATCAACCCTCAGTTTGTCTCTATCCTTAGGAGTCTCTTGTGCCCTCTATCTTTCTCTCATTTATTTTTCTTTTCCCCCTTCCCATATGTTCATCTGTTTCATTCCTTAAATTCCACATACATCTTATATTAACACATGTTTAAAGTGAAAACTACTTATGTATTTTTAAAAAGCTATTGAGAACTGGGTATTTACCCCAAAGATACAAAAGTCGGGATCCGAAGGGGTACGTGCACCCCGATGTTTATAGCAGCAATGTCCACAATAGCCAAACTGTGGAAAGAGCCAAGATGTCCATCGACAGATGAATGGATAAAGAAGAGGTGGTATATATGTATACAATGGAATATTATGCAGCCATCAAAAGGAACGAGATCTTGCCATTTGCAACGACGGGGATGGAACTGGAGGCTATTATGTTGAGTGAAATAAGTCAAACAGAGAAAGACATGTATCATATGATCTCACTGATATGAGGAATTCTTAATTGCAGGAAACAAACTGAGGGTTGCTGGAGTGGGGGGTGGGGTGGGAGGGATGGGGTGACTGGCTGATAGACACTGGGGAGGGTATGTGCTCTGGTAAGCGCTGTGAATTGTGCAAGACTGTTGAATCTCAGATCTGTACCTCTGAAAAAAATAATGCAATATATGTTAAGAAAAAAAAAAGAAGAAGAAGAAGGTAGAGGGAGGGGAAGAATGAAGCGGGGGAAATCGGAGGGGTAGACGAACCATGAGAGACGATGGACTCTGAAAAACAAACAGGGTTCTAGAGGGGAGGGGTGTGGGAGGATGGGTTAGCCTGGTGGTGGGTATTGAGGAGGGCACATTCTGCATGGAGCACTGGGTGGTATGCACAAACAATGAATCATGGAACACTTCATCTAAAACTAATGATGCAATATATGGGGATTAACATAAGAATAAAAAATAAATAAATAAAAAGCTAGTGAGAAGAGTGATTTTTTTACATTTTTTGCACACCTCTTTTTTTTTTTTTACTTGTATTTTTTAGTTTTATTTAAATTCAAGTTAGCTAACATATAGTGTATTGTTAATTTGGGGGGTAGAATTTACTGATTCATCATTTTCATATAACACCCAGTGCTTATGACATCAAGGGCCCTCCTTAATGCCCATCCACCAATTACCCCGTCCCCCCACCCACTTCCCTTCCCCTCCAGCAACCCTCAGTTTGTTCTCTGTAGGGTAAGGGTCTCTGATCGTTTGTCTCCCTCTCTGCTTGTAGCCTATTTTATTTTTCCTTCCCTCCCCTAAGTTCATCAGTTCTGTGTCTTAAATTCCTCATATGAGTGAAATCTGATGGTATTTGTCTTTCTCTGAATGACTTCATTCACTTAGCATAATACCCTCCAGTTCCATCCACAGTGTGGCAAGGGGCAAGATTTCCTTCCTGTTGATGGCTGAGGAATATCCATTGTGTATCTATACCAAGTCTTCTTGATCTATTCATCAGTCGATGGACATCAGGGCTCTTTCCATAGTTTGGCTCTTGTGGACATTGGTGCAGCAACATTGGGGTGCATGTGCCCATTCTAATCACTACATTTCTGTTCTTTGGATACATACCTAGTACTGCATTTGCTGGGTCATAGGGTAGTTCTAGTTTTAAGTTTCTGAGGAACCTTCATACTATTCCGAGTGGCGGCACCAGTCGACATTCCCACCTGCAGCGTAAGAGGGTTCCCCTTTCTCTGCATCCTCACTAACATATGTTGTTTCCTGAGCTGTTCAGTTTAGCCATCTGACCGGTGTGAGGTGGTATCTCATTATGGTTTTGATTTGTAGTACTCTGATGAAGAGCGATATTGAGCATTGTTTTATGTGTCTGTTAGCCATTTATGTGTTCCTTGCGGATTTGTCTGTCCGTGTCTTCTGGCAATTTCTTGACTGGATTTTTTGGGATTTGGAGGTTGAGTTTGATGAGTTCTTCATAGATTTTGGAGACTAGACCTTTATCTGATAGGTGAGTTGCAAATGTCTTCTCCCATTGTGGAGGCTGCTTTTAGTTTTGTTGATTGTTTCTTTTGCTGTGCAAAAGCTTTTTCCCCCCGAGGATGCCCCAACGTTTCATGTTTGTTTTTGTTTCCCTTGCATTTGGAGACGTGTCTAGGAAGAAGTTGTTGTGGCCAAGGTCAAAGAGTGTGTTGTTTGTATTCTCCTCTAGGATTTTGGTGGATTCCTTGCTCACATTTAGGTCTTTCATGCATTTTGAGTTTATCTTTGTGTATGGTGTAAGAAAGTGGTCCGGGTTCATTCTTCTGCATGTGGCTGTCTAATTTTCCCAACACCATCTGTTGAAGAGACTGTCTTTTTTTTCCATTGGCTATTCCTTCCCCCTTTGTCAAAGATTAGTTGACCGTAGAGTTGAGGGTCAATTCCTGGGTCCTCTATTCTGCTCCATTGATCTAGGTGTCTGGTTTTGTGCAAGTTCCATACTGTCTTGGTGATGACAGCTTTGAAATAGAGCTTGAAGTCCGGAATTGTGATGCCTTCGGTGTTGGTTCTCTTTTTCAACACTCTGTTGGCCTTTGGGAGTCTTTTCTGGTTCTACACAAATTTTAGGATTGTTTGTTCCAGCTCCCTGAAAAATGTTGATGGTATTCTGATAGGGATTGCTTTGAATGTGTAGATTCTTTGGGTAGCATAGGTATTTTCACAATATTTGTTCTTCCACTCCATGAAAATGGAATATTTTTCCGTTTCTTTGTGTCTTCCTCTACTTCTTTCCTAAGTGTTCTATAGTTTGCAGAGTATAGATCCTTTACTTCTTACGTTAGGTTCAGTCCTAGGTATCACATGTTTTTCGGGGCAATTGTAAGTGGAATCGATTCCTTGATTTCTCTTTCTTCTGCCTCATGGTTAGTGTACAGGAATGCAACTGCCTTTGTGCATTGGTTTGATATCCTGAGATTTTGCGGAATTGCTGTATCGGTTCCAGCAGTTTTTGGATGGAGTCTTTTGGGTTTTCCACAAAGAATACCTTGTCATCTGCAAAGAGTGCGAGATTGACTTCTTTGTTGCCACTTTGGGTGCCTTTTATCGCTTTTTGTTCTCTGATTGCTGAGGGTAGGACTGCCAGTAGTATGTTGAACAACAGTGGTGAGAGTGGACATCCCTGTCGTGTTGCTGACCGTGGGGGAGAAGCTCTCTGTTTCTTTCTGATGGGGATGATATTTGCTGTGGTCTTTCATGATATTGAGGTATTTTTTCTTTCTCTACATGGCGCATTGTTTTTATCAAGAAAGGATGCTGTATTTTGTCAAATGCATTTCCTGCGTCTCTTGGGAAGATCATATGGTTCTTGTCCTTTCTTTTATTAATGTGGTGTATCCCATTGGATTGATTTACAGATGTGAACCACGCCTGCATCCCAGGAATAAGTCCCCCTTGGCTGTGGTGAATAATCCTTTGAATGTACGGTTGGATCCTATTAACAATGATCTTGGGGAGCAGGTTAGCATCCATGTTCATCTGGGATATTGGTCTGAAATTCTCCTTTATGGTGGTGTCTTGTCTGGTTTTGGGATCAAGGTAATGATGACCTCATAGAATGAGTCTGAAAGTTTCCTTCTGTTTCTATTTGGTGGAACAGTTTCAGAAGAATAGGTATTAATTCTTCTTTAAATATTTGCTAGAATTCCCTTGGAAAGCCATCAGGCCCAAGACTTACCCATGCCTCTGTTCTTCCACTTGTTGATTCTGGGGTCATCCTTCAGAAACAGATGCCAAATCTAAGGTGAGGGAGAGTTCTTCTAATGCTTTCTTCTCAGAGGTCTATAGCTTCAGCTCTTAAATTTAGGTCTGTGATCCATTCGGGGTTCATTTTCTGTCTGACGTGAGGTGAAGGTCCACCTTCATTCATTCATTTATAATTTCCTGTATCTGCACATGTAAGAAGGGACACGATTTAGTCACTGTAGGACCTTAGGTTGTTACTTGTACGGAGTTGTCAGTAGATCCCAAAGACTTTAGAATAAATCATCCGGAAGCAATTGCCTGATTGTAAAGGAAGTCCCAGAGGAGATTCACTTGGGTCTTCTGTGGAGTCTCAGAGCAGGGTCCTTGTTGAGAGCACACACCCCCTCTGGTGGCCACAGGAGGCACTGCAGGAGCGCTGCGGGGCTCCCTGATCTGTCTGTGAAACAAGCCACATTCCACCTGGGACAGCCTCAAGGATTCCTGGAGAGATCAAAAACAATTCTGTACAATTCCGCATTTCTAGGCGATCTATGAAGAAATAGGCTTCTTCCCAAGTGCACTATTTCAAGAAGTATTTTCTGAGCAGCTGAGTCAGGCACTGAGTTCCAGAACAGAAGAAAGTAGAGAGAACCATGGAGGCCTCCCAAAACGCACAGGGTGCAGGTTGGGAAAGTATTGGGAATAATTGGTCCACGCCACCACTCTGTACATCCGGCTTAAAGAAAATAGTACATTAAAACAAGCCATATTTATGGGTTTCTTTGATTACATTAATCACAAAACATTTTAGAGAATTTGAAAACTATCACTGAGCATATCTGTATCCTTTCTTCTAAGTTACATGGCATCAACTTATATTCCCCATTAATTTTTCACTTATTAGGGGAACAGGATATGATATATTGAACCCCTAATGACTCTATAAAAATACTCATAGAACTAACAGATGAATTCAGTAAAGCTGAAGGACACAGATTCAACACATAAAAATGAGTTTCATCTCGACACACCAATAAGAAGCTATCATAGAGAGAAATTAAGAAAATCATTTTTAATTTATAATCACTGAAAAAGACTAAAATCCTTAGGAATTATTTTCATCAAGAGGTGAAAGACCTGTATACTGAAAACCATAAATCATTAGTGAAAGAATTTGAGAAAGACAGGATTAAGTCAGAAGGCTTCCCACGCTAATGGATCCCAAAAATATATGTAATCAAAAGGTCCACATTATGTAAAGTAATCTAAACGTTCAGTGCTCACCCTACCAACATGTAATGGCATTTCCAGAAATAGAACAAATAATCCTACAGAGTGAAGAGTACCACAGAAAGCCCTGAGTAGCCAAAGCCATCTTGTGAAAGAACAAAACTGGAAGCATCATGCTTTCTGATGTCAAAGTGTGTTACAAAGTTGTAGAAATCAAAACGGTATGGTATTGACATACAGACAGACACACAGATCAATGGAAGAGACTGCAAAGCCCAGAAAGAAATCGACAATTAATTCGTCAATTAATTTACAACAAAACTCCAAGAATATAAAATAGGGGAGAAGAAATTCTAAAATGTAATCATGTAAAAACATGCATATAATGGAAAATCGCTTTGACGTTCAATGAAAAAGAGCATAGATAACCATGTCAGGCATGGCTACAGATTTGGGGAAGATGAAGCCAGTGTCCCTTCTGAGTTGTGCAGGCTGCTCGCTACATTAAAGAGCAGAACCCAGATGAGAAGGACAGTTGCAGCAGAAGCAGCAAGAGAGCAGAGCCCTACGAAGGAGGGGTGGGGGACACAGCTGGAACAACTCCAGAAGCAAGCTGCCCTGGTTTTGAGCACTTCACAGCAACAATAGGAGACAGAGCTCTGTGAGGCTAGAAGGTCTCTCTGAGTCATAGGGCTTCCCACAAATCCAAGAAAACCAGTTTCCTGACAGGAGAGCCCTGCTGTTGAATCCCAGACAGTGGGGCTGTAGGGGAAAAGGGGACGGAGTGCAGAATAGGGCCACTGCCCAGAAGGAAAGCACTGTTTCCTGACACACTTCATCTACTTTGATGGGCTTTGCTCAAAAACAAAGTAAAAAGCATTAAGAAAACGATACAGGATATCGAATGACACCATAAATTAGAATTAGAGAAGCTCAGGCATAGAAGGACAGGCCTCAGGGAAGAAGAAGAGCATATTGAAAGGTCACCTCGTAAATGAAATGTGAAGTAGTGAAAGCAAGTCCGCAGACAGCGCTGTGTGAGAATGGAAGCCGAGAGGAGGAAAACGCCAGAAAGAAACTAAGCAAGAGATGACACGATCTGAGAGAGAACGTCAAAATGTGAGCATGAGGGGAGAAAATGAATAACTGGAGTGCCTGCGAGAAAACCAAAGCAAAGACACAAAAGTGTTAAAAGTCATCGGTCAGAAATGTTCCTGGAAACAAAGTAATGCTTTCAACCTGTGTATTCACAGAGCACCCTGTGCACTGAGTCAGAATGACAGACGGCAGGACATCGTCTAGTAAAATCATTGAGAGAAAAATCCAGTTAAAATTAAAATGTAAAATTTAATGAAAATTTAAAGAAAAAGGGAATCCTTGGGCATCTAGAAAAAATGGAGCAAATGACCTATAAAGGACAGGAAATTAGAATGTCATCCACACTTCTGAGTGCCATATTTTGTGTCAGAAGAAAATGGAGGAATGTATGGAAAGACACTGAAGGGAAGAAACTGTGAGCCACGGATTTTACAGCTAGAAAACCTGATTTATACGGAATAAAAGTCTCGGCATTCAAGTCATCATGCAAGACCTCGGGCAGTATTGTTCCCATGACCCCTTGAAGAGGGAGGACCAAACTTAGGACGAGAAATGCGGGGAAAGACTGTAAGGCCAGATGGCAAACACTACACCTGCGGAGACTTTGCATGACTAAGACTCTATGACAGGGAGGATGACCTTAGTGGCCATCACTGGGGTCATGACTCAGAATAGTTTAAGAGCTCTCTTGGCTCGGGAGGCTCTTTATTTTAGGTAAACATATTTTTAAAACAACTGGTAGTAAAAATTGCTTAATGTACACAGTATATGTTAATTAACTGATTTTGAATTAAAAAGTCTAGAGCTTCCAACGTTAAATGGGAAGCTTATTCACCAAAGCTCCTTCTAGGTCCACACAGCTCAGGAAGGAGCTACCCGTCTTCCATTAGCTGACTTGGGAGGGATGCGTGTTCCCGGAGGAGCCCACAGGCAGCGCTGCTGTGGGCCTCAGGGCTGATTGAAGCCCCCAGCAGTGGGCAGGCCCTAGCCCCTCGGAGGCCCAGGCTGGGGGCTGCGAGGAGCAGGGACCGAATCTGTAGCCCAAGCAGGAGTCCACAGGGGTCACAGCGATGGATGGAAGAGGGGCTCAGCAGGGTGGCTGTGTGGGCGCATCTGGGGCCCTGGGAAGATGACCTTGACCCCTACAATGCCCAGGGGCCAGACGCCCGAGGTACTGAGGTCTGTTTGCTGCTCCGTGCAGAGGGTGTGATCTGTCAGCACACAGAGCCATTTCACCTGGGTGACGGGCTGGGCAGCTTTCGGGGTCAGGTGACCTGCACAGGGAAATCATGCAAAGGGAAGGGGAAGACTCCAGGTCTCCAGGGAGGAACAGTCGGGGTCCCACAGACCTGGGCCGAGGGAGGAGCCGGTTGTCTCAGGTCTCACGGAACAGGAGGGGAAAGGTGACCCTTCCTGTCCTCACACCCCTCCACTCAAGACAGTCCTGTCGTGAGATCTGCACCTCAAAAGTGGGCAGCTTCCTGGAGGGCTACCCTTTGGCCTTTATAAGGCTTTTTCCTTCTAGCACGACCACCAAGCCTTGCCTGTGCCTTTCAGTTAAAAAAAAGTTCTCAGGCGGTGGTAACAAACACATAGGAAAGCAAAAAAGTATACGTGAACTTCTCTGCCTTCCTGGCTTCATCTGTGCACCTGTTCCACACGCCCAATTCTCTACTTTAGTATGACCTTGTACTCAGTCCCTTCTCTGGAGTCCATGACGAGAGAGCTTCTGGAAGCAGACGCCTGCTGGAACGAAATGCAGAGCTGGAAGGAAGCAAACAATCACGCATGTCCAGAGCCACCCAAGGCAGGAAAGTTCCAGCGCAGGGAGTGCCCAGGGCTGAGCCAGCCCTCCGGCGGCTGCTCCAGCAGGGATAAAGATCATAAATACTTTACTTTTCTTCTAACATAATACACTTAATTGGTTTTCTAACAAAACAGCAAGTGAAAATAAAAACAATGAATTGATAAACACGATGAAAACTTATTCAACTGAAATCACAGGCTGATTTGGAGCTAAAGGAACTGAATATTTGAAGCCTCTCACTTGCATAGACTCTTTCCAAAGACATCTGTGAATTTTGTATTTGTATTTGTTTTTATTTTTTTCCTTAAGGAGATCTTCCAAAACAGTGCATGATCCGGAGTTCTCAAACCTAGATTTGCCCTTTAATATTCTAGAAATATTTCCTTAGTGATTGGTTTTAGGCAAGTGCTAAACAGCAAAGGGATTTCTCCTTAATTTAAAATCAGATGTTTGGATTCAAGTATCAATGTTTTTGTCTAAAAC
>NW_025409817.1:0-73 GCF_002201575.2 Neomonachus schauinslandi
CAGGACCCTGAGATCATGACCTGAGAGCCAAAGGCAGATGTTTAACCGTCTGAGCCACCCAGGTGCCCCAATT
>NW_025409817.1:173-4154 GCF_002201575.2 Neomonachus schauinslandi
ACCCTGAGATCATGACCTGAGAGCCAAAGGCAGATGTTTAACCATCTAAGCCACCCAGGTGCCCCAATTTGACATAAATTCAAAGTATATTTAATACTGCTAGAACTTCATGGGCAATCAATTGTGGTTGACGTGTCTGACGATCAAAGACAAGTCAGCTAAAAGAAGGCAAGTGGCTGAATAACCACAGTCTGAAAGTTGTATTGCATGTAAAGTTTCAGATTATACCCAGAACATCCATGTACTAGTCTCTAAATATTAAAAGAACTATATTAAGAGAAGTTTTTATCATTGTATTTGGAGAGAATAAGGGTAGGGTATAGTCTAGATCTTTTATTTGGCTGACAGAAATGGTATGGAGGCATACTTCCATTTAAGACTATCTCATTTTGTTAATTAAGCTATAAGATTTTTGAATGGGTTATGATCAATAGGCAATAACACTGTGT
This sequence comes from Neomonachus schauinslandi, assembly GCF_002201575.2. Lineage (NCBI taxonomy): Eukaryota > Metazoa > Chordata > Mammalia > Carnivora > Phocidae > Neomonachus > Neomonachus schauinslandi. Next base: position 623 of record NW_025409817.1, read on the forward strand.
ATGTGTATTTGTGTGTTATAAGTGTGTGTAAAACCTGCAAAAGGTTTCCATAACTCCTTTTTTGAGTACATTCATCTTATATCATCAGGTCATTGATTTTTGTATTTCCTTTTCACTTTTTATAATGTGCTCAGAATTCCAAATTACTGTGATAAGGGATACTATTAACATTATTATACCAGAGATGTGTTTCATAATTAGAATTATTTACTGAAAAAGTTACCAATTATAAAAGTATTAGTTGAAAAAATATGAAAATGATTTAAGTTCATGATAGTTAAGGAATTTTTAAAATATTTGTGTTACCAAAAATGTGTTATTGTACATTTAACCATGAAAGAAAGCAAGAGAAGAAAGCATTAGAGAAAAAAACACAAAAGCATCCACAAAACAAGTGATAAAAATATATACATATGTATTTAATTATTAACAAATACATAAATAAATACATATACAAATAATTGAATGTAAATGGGGTAATGGCTCCAGTCAAAAGACATAGTCTGTCAAATGGATTAAAAAAAAAAAAAAGAGCCATTTATATGCTACCTATAAGAGACTCATTTTAGCCCTAACAATACTTATAGATTGAAAGGAAAGGGATGCAGAAACATCTATCATGAAAATGGTGTCAAAAGAAAGCTGGAGTAGCAATACTTATACTGGACGAAATAGACTTGAAAACGAAGATTGTAACAAGATACAAAAAAGGGCACTATATAATGGTAAAGGGGATAATCCAACAACAAAATATAACAGTTATAAATGTGCACCCAACATGAGAGCACCCATATCTATAAAATACTTAATAACAAACATTAAGAAACTAATTCATAGTAATACAATAGCAGTAGAGGACTTTAAAACTCCACTTACATCAATGGACAGATCATCCGAACAGGACATCAACAAGTTGGGGCTTCTGGGTGGCTCAGGCCGTTAAGTGTCTGACTCTTGATTTAGGCTCAGGGCATGATCTCAGGGTGGTGAGAGGAAGCCCCCGTGTCAGGCTCCATTCATGGAGCCTGCTGAAGATTCTCCCTCTCCCTCTGCCCCACTCTCTAAATAAATAAATAATAAATAAATAAATAAATAAATAAATAAATAAATAAATAAATAAATAAATAAATAAATAAATAAATAAATAAATAAATAAAGGAAACAATGGCTTTGAATGAACACTCGACCAGATGGATTTAACAGAATTATTCAGAACATTCCATTCTAAACAGCAGAATACACATTCTTTTCAAGTGCACATAGTATATTCTCCAGAACAGATCACATATTAGGCCACACAAAAAGCATCAACAAATTCATAAAGATCAAAGTTATACCATGCAACTTTTTTTTACCACAATGACATAAAACTAGAAATCAACCACAAGAAAAATAGACAAAGAAAGAAACAAAACCAAACACAAGAAAAATTCCAGAAAGTCCAAAAATATATGGAGGTTAAATAGCATGCTACTAAACAATGAATGGGTCAACCAAGTAATCAAAGAACAATTTAAAAAGTCCTTGGAAGCCAAAGAAAATGAAGACAATACTGTCCAAAATACATCAGCAAAAGATGTTCTAAGAGGGCAGTTTATAGCAATACAGGCCTACCTCAATAATTAAAAAAAATCTTAAATAAACACCTAACCTTACACCTAAAGGAACTAGAAAAAGAATTCAAACAAACCCCAAACTAGCAGAAGGAAGGAAACAGTAAAGATTAGAGCAGAAATAAATAAATTATGTAGAAAATGAATAAACAATAGAACAGATCAACAAAACCAGGAGTTGGTTGTTTGAAAAGATCAACTAAATTGATAGTTCTAGGGGCACTTGGGTGGCTCAATAGGGTAAGTGTCTGACTCTTCATTTTGACTCAGGTCATAACCTCAGGGTTGTGAGACTGAGACCCGTGTGGGGCTTCCCTCTCAGTGAGAAGTCTGCTTGAGATTCTCTCTCTTCCTCTCCCTTTGCCCCTCCCCCCACTCTCTCACAATCTCTCTCTAATATTTTTAAAAATTGACAAAGTTCTAGCCACTCACTTTAAAAAAAAAAAAGTGAAAGGACACAAAAATCAAACATGAAAGAGGAGAAATAACCAAACCCACAGAAATACAATTATAACAAAATATGATGAAGAGCAACATGCTGACAAATTAGCCCAAACAGAAAAAAATAGATAAATTCCTAGAAACATATAACCTAACAAAACTGAAGCAGGAAGAAATAGAAAATTTGAATAGATTGATTTCAACAAGTTGACTGAATCAGTAATATAAAAATCTCCCAAGAAACAAAATTATAAGACCAGTTGGCTTCAAAGGTAAATTCTAACAAAAATTAAAAAAAAAAACAAAACAAAAACTGTTACATCTAATCCTTTCAAATAATTCCAAAAAATAGAAGAAAAGGAAAACTTCCAAATTTATTCTATGAGGCCAGCATTACCCTGATACCAAAACCAGATAAATAAACCACTAAAAAAGAGCTCTACAGGCTAATATCTCTGATAAACATAGATGCAAAAATCCTCAACGAAACACTAGCAAACACAATCCAACAATACATTAAAAATATCATTTTATTCCGAGGATGCCTGTGTGGTTCGGTTTACCCATCAATTAACATGATACATAACATCAGTAAGAGAAAGTTTAAAAATCACATGATTATTTCAAAAACACAGAAAAAGCATTTGACAAGGCACAATATCCATTCATGATAAAAACCTTCCACAAAGTAACTTTAGAGGTAAAATATATAGAGACATCCTAAAAGCTATATATGAAACCCCACAACAAACACCATACTCAATGAGGAAAAACTGAGATTTTTCTTCTGTGGTCAGGAACAAGACAGCAATGTCCACCCTCACCACTTTTATTCAGCATAGAACTAGAAGTCTTAGCTACAGCAAATAGACAACAAAAATAAATAAAAGGCATCTGAATTGGTAAGGAAGTAGTAAAACTTTTGCTATTTGCAGGTAACATGGTACTGTATATAGAAAACCTGAAACAAAAACACCAAGAAAATACTAGAACTGATCAATTACTTCAGTAAATTCACAAGATACAAAATCAATGTGGAGAAATCCACTGCATTTCTACATACTAATAATAAAGCAACAGAAAGAGAATTTAAGAAAACAATCCCATTTTCAGTTGCACTAAAAACAATAAAATGCCTAGGAATAAACCTAACTAAAGAGGTGAAGGAATTTTACTCTGAAAACTATAAAACACTGAAAGAAATTAAAGACAAAACAAAGAAATGAAATGGCTTTCCATGCTCATGGATTGGAGAACAAACACTGTTAAAATGTTTTACCCAAAGCAATCTATACATGTAATGCAATCCTATCAAAATTCCAATAGTATTTTTCACAGAACTAGAACAAAAGTCCTAAAATTAAATGGAACCAGAAAAGACCCTGATAGCCAAAATAGTTTTGAAAAAGAAAATGAAAGCTGCAATATTATACTTCCAGATTTAAATTATATTACATTGCTTTTTAATAAAGACAGTA
>NW_025409817.1:4254-5271 GCF_002201575.2 Neomonachus schauinslandi
ATACACAAAAATAAATTCAAAATGAATTAAAGACATAAATATGAGACCTGAAAACATAAAAATGCTAGAAGAAAGCACAGGCAGCAATGTCTCTGACATCAGCTGTGGCAACATTTTTCTAAAAGTTTATTTTTTCAAGATTTTTTTATTGATTTGACAGAGAGAGGGAAAGAGATAACAAGAACAGGAACACAAGCAGGGGGAGTGGGAAAGGGAGAAGCAGGGTTCCCGCTGAGCCAGGAGCCCGATGTGAGGCTCAATCCCAAGGCCCTGGGATCATGACTTGAGCCAAAGGCAGACGCTTAACGACTGAGCCACCCAGGCGCCACTAGCAGCATTTTTCCAGATAGATCTCCTGAACACGGGCAATAAAATATAAACTACTGGGACTACCTCAAAATGCAAACTTCTGTACAGCAAAGGAAACAATCAATGAAAATTAAAGACAACCTCCAGAATCACAGAAGGCATTTGCGAACAGCTATCCAATAAAGGGTTAAATTCCAAAATATATAAAGAACTTACACAGCTCAACTCTCAATAAACAAATCATCCAATTAAAAATGGACCGAAGACATAACAAACATTTTTCCAAAGAAAATGTCCCATTGGCCCACAGACACATGAAAAGATGCTCAATATCATCATCATCAGGGAGACTCAAATCAAACTATAATGAGATACCACCTCATACCTGTCAGAATCTCTAAAATCAACAACAACACAACGAAAGAACAAGTGTTTGTGAGGATGTGAAAAAGGAACCCTCTTGCACTATTGACGAGAAAACAAGCTGGTCTAGACACTGTGGAAAACAGTATGGAGGTTCCTCAAAAAGTTAAAAACACAACTACCATACAAGCCAGTAACCACACTACTGGGTATTTACCCAAAGAATACAAGAACACTAATTGAAAGGGATATATATACCCCTATGTTTACAGCAGCATTATTGACAATTGCCAAATTCTGGAAGCAGCCCAAGGGTCCATCTGTTGATCAGTAGATCAATAAGAT
>NW_025409817.1:5371-11021 GCF_002201575.2 Neomonachus schauinslandi
ACACACACACACACACACACACACACACACACACCAAAACCGGAATATTATACAGCCATAAAAAATAACGAGATCTTGCCATTTGCAACAACATGGATGGAGCTTGAGTGTATTATGCTAAGTGAAATAAGCCGGTCAGTGAAAACAGTTACCAAGGATCTGTATATTAACTATAGTAGAATGGAAAAATTAATAATAAAAAATAAACTGGGAATAAAAAGAAAGAAATGGCTTTATTTATTTTTCATTTTATTTCAGTATAGTCAAAACGTAATGTTTCATTAGTTTTAGGTGCAAGAACTTGAGATTCCACAACTTGAGATTTCACAAGCTTAAATATTATGCTGTTATGCTCACCGCAAGTGCAGTTACCATCAGTCGCCATACAACAGAATTACAATATCAGTGACTATGTTCCCTATGCTGTGCCTATTAATAAACCTAATTAAAAATGGGTTTATTAATTATTGTAGTGTGGGGAGCACCCATCTTAGGGGAATCATAGGACATCTCAGGATGAAAATTATAGAAAGAATATATAATGTTTAGGTTTGTGTTAGGTGATTGTGCAAGGCTTTTAGGAAGTGGGGTTTGCTTTGGTATTAAATTGAGAGAAGCATATCCATGCTTGCTCAGGCAAGCATGAGGAATTCTATGACTGTCTGTCTTAATAACTCTTACATAGGTGAACCCTATCAGAGCAAGGCTAACACAGTCACTGGTAACAAAGCCACAGTCATTCATTTGTAGGAAAGGGAAATGCTCAGTAGTTTTTTGACTTCGGTGATGTTCGTGTTGTGTCTATGTTCACACAGGATCGGGCAGGGTCTTGTTTTTGCTGTGGTCCATCATGGTCACAGAGTTGCTGTGTTCAATATTCAATATTGATGGTATTAGTTTCCTATTGCTGATAGAACACATTACTCTACCCTTATTAGCTTTCAAAACACCAGTTTATTTCCTTACACTTCATGGGGTCAGAAGTCTGAAACTGGTCTCACTGAGCTAAAATCTAGTCATTGTCAGGCTGCATTTCCTCTGGAAAATCTAGACTAGAATAGTTTCCTTGCCTTTTCACTTTCTAGATATCTCCTGAGCTCCATGGCTGGTGCCTTCCTTCCCTGACTTTTGAGGTCAGCAACATTGAGCTGAAACCTCACACTGTCATTTCTCTGATTCCTTCAGTTTCCTGCTCCCACATGTAAAGACCCTCGTGATTAGTTTGGGTTCACATTGCTATCCTGCATGATCTCTCTATTTTAAAGTCAAGTGATTAGCAAACTTAATTCCATCTGTAACCTGGACTTTACTTTGCCATATAAACCAACATATCCACAGTGTACAGTGAATAGAATGCAGACATCTTTTTGCCCCATTTTTCCATTTTTATGGTCACCATGGCTTTCTGTGACCTTGTGTATCTTTAATAGAGGAACAACAACATCAGCTCCAAGCAATACCAAGTTATTCTTATAATACCTGGTCAACTATGAATATTAGGGGCTGCTTATCTCAGGTGAACAATATTCTATTTATTTAAATAGACCCCTTATTAATGTGTCTGTCACATTGATTGACTTGTGAATGTTGAGCCACCCTTGCATCCCGGGGATAAATCCCACTTGGTCATGGTGGATGATCCTTTTAATGTATTGTTGGATCCTATTAGCTCGGATTTGGTTTGGAATCCATATTCATCAGGGATATCGGTCTGAAATTCTCCTTTTTGATGGGGTCTTTGCCTGGTTTGGGGATTAAGGTAATGCTGGCCTCATGGAATGAGTCTGGAAGCTTTCCTTCAGTTTCTTATTTTTTGAAACAGTGTCAGGAGAATAGGTATTATTTTTTTGAATGTTTGGTAGAATTCCCCAGGGAATCCATCAGGCCCTGGACTCTTGTGTTTTGGGAGGTTTTGGATCACTGCTTCAATCTCGTTACTGGTTGTTGGCCTATTCAGGTTGTCAGTTTCTTCCTGTTTCAGTCTTGGCAGCTTATAGGTTTCCAGGAAGGCCTCCATTTCATCCAGATTGCTCAGTTTCTTCACATATAGTTGTTCATAATAATTTCTAATAATTGTTTCTATTTCCTTGGTGTTAGTCATGATTTCTCCCCTTTCATTCCTCATTTTATTAGACCATTTTTATAACATTTGGTGGGTGGATTTTTTGGGTTAATCTATCTTACTCTATTACTATAAATTTTTCATGTTTTTGATTCCATTTGTACACTACAGTAAAATTAATTACCACTTCAATAAAAATTTAAAATGTATTACAACTAATTAATTAAAGAAGTGAAAGTTTATAATGATTGCAGTGAAGTATAGGGTGCTGTTGAGTTAAGTAATAGAGGGTTTTTCCTTAGTCCTATTTAGGTAGAATCATGAAAATACACCTTTAAGCACAGTGCACATCATTCAGTAATTCTTCAATAAATATACTTTTGATAATTGTTAGTGCTGTTATTTATATCATTATTAGTCAATATTGCTGTTTTCTCTTCTTTAAGTAACTTATCCAGAATTGCCAGCCTTTGATTCATATATATATGAGTCATATATATATGCATATATATACATATATAATATATATATATTTTTTCTCTAATGCCTCACTTCATTGACTGTATCTATTGGTAAATACCTGTATAAAGATAAAATTTTAAAAACCCTTTATATGTTGTTTTGGGGAATTCTGCTAAAATTAAGGAATTTAATTTAATTAACTTAAGGTAATACTGAATAGTTATGTTTGGGTCATTAGTAAACCATTGTGATGATCTCCAACTTTTATGAAAGCATTTGTTGCCAGGTATATTTTTTTTTATTTCCTTCCCTCATTACTATCTATCAATCAAATTAAAAAAAAAATCTCTGCTTGAGCAAAAAGAAAGAAGAAAGCAAATGTATATTTGATATATCTAGTGCTTCCTATTCACTGTATAATTTAACTCAATAAGTAACACTATAAGAGAGACATTATTATCCCCCTTTTATAGATGATTAAGCTGGAGCTTAGATTGCACATGTAACTTATCCCAAATCATATATCGGAAAGTTTCAAGAACATAAAGGTTGAATTTAGTCTTCCCTTTTTGGAAGATTTTTTTTTAAGGGGCGGATATATTTCACTCTGTCCCCTATGTAATTGCCAGATTTTCTTGATGCATTGGTTATTGCTAAAATATAGGCTGGCAGGATTGAAGGCATTCCTGGGTAGTTTGCATACGTTCCCTCCTTTAAGACTATTATGCAGCAGCTGCCACTTTTATGTTCGTCATATCCTGGTTTTAGCATTATGTGAGTCAAACAGGACATTTCTTCAGGGATCAACTATCCTGAGATTTTAAAATAAGCCACATGGAGATAATAAATGGAGAAGGTGTTGGGTCATCTGTATTACTTTAAATACCTTCCTATGGGCATTTCCAGAGCCTGGAACTCAGAACTCCTTAGGTTTTAGCCAGGTGACACACATTTTATATGGGAAGGGAAGCACTTTCTGAATTCCTAATAGCGATTTGGGTGCCAGAGCTATGGACCATTAGGCACCTCTTTATGGTGGCTTCCGCTGAAACAGGTGAGTTGCAGGACTTTGAAACTGGGTGCGTAAAACATGTTCTCTAGTGCTTTTGGTTTTGTCTATTTAGTTCTGTAATTTTAAAGAGTAATGACCCATGGAAAAGCATCCATAGAAAAACAGAGAAATTAAAATATGAGGATATCACTCAATGACACTGAAACTTTTTTCTTTTACTCTTTGTCAAAAAGATTTTATAAATTTTTACACATGGATTTGCTTCTCTCAATTTAATACCATTTTGCTGTTATATTGTGTTGTATAGTGGTAATTTTAACACTTTCATGATATAACTTCTTCTTACTCATTGAAAAAAAGGTGAAAAATATTTTGTGGAAATAGGGTGTTTTTCATTTTCTTTTGCGTTATATTTTAGAATGAGATCTGGAAGAACATATATCAGTGATTCCAAGGGATAATGGTAGTCTTACTGTTCTCGCTTAAAATTTTCAAACTGAAATACAGACAATTTTCATTATTATCCTACAATTATTTATTACCATATTCTAACTGGTAATTTTTGTTACAAAGAAAAAATAAATCCAGTCATAAAGATATCAAAATAATTACTTTGTTTAATCTGTTTCTTTAATTTCCTCTGAGAATGTACATTTTCTATAATTATGTAAGTCTCTCTATCAAATATAATTATGGAGAATATATGATGAATTTTCCAAGAAACTTGAAATTTGGTTCCTGCTCGAACCCCAAATTAGATGGATGTATTTGATTTCATCATTTACCTCCTCTATTCATCCGTTTCCACTAGGAAAAATTATTTGAGTACATGAAAGCAGTAGTAGCTACTATTGACTGATACCTGCTAATTTCAATTGCTCAATTAAGTACTCACTATACACGATCTTACTTTCTTCTTGCATCAGCCACATAATTAATGACTTGTTTTTATTTATTTTTATTCATTTTTAAGGACATACTTTTAAAACACAAACTTGAGACCCATAGGATGTAAGAATGTGCTTCACTTCACAGAACTTGTAGTTGTTGGAATACATCTTAGAATTGTGCTCTGACTGAAGCACAAGCTCGGGGCACTTCACCTCCTCACTTCTCCCTGCTGGAATTGTGGATGACCTGGAACCTACTGAGAGGGTCCTTAATGTAGCTTGAACTGTAGAGAGGACAGGAGTTCATGTGTTCCCTTGGTTCAGTCAACATTCCTACAGTTATTTTATGTGTTTTAATGCACTCACAGATTTATTATAAAATATACTTACTCTGTATTTCCCATTTGTAATGAGATCTATTTTGTAGGTGAACCAAGCCTGGGAATGGATCCATCCAGAAAAGCATAAAAAATAGTTCCCTTTTTTAATCCATTTATCAGTTACATGAAAGATAATCATTTAGTGTAGCCTATGACTTTGAGAGTCCTTTATTCATTTTATTTTGTTTGTTAATATGTCAACCTTCTCACTCTCAATATTATAGTTGGGATAAAAAACTGAGAGAACTAATATGAACTGTGGAAGTTAACTTCCGGAAACAGGGTTTGGGATTGATGTTACCTCCTTGGTACCTGGTTTCTCCCCCTTGATTTTCCAGATACAAATCATCTTCTCACGTTTCAGCTACTTCATGTGCAATTCCAAAATAATACTAGTGTCTACGTGTTTTAGTTGTTGCTATATTGGATGAGACATTGCATATTAAGTGTTTCTCATATTGTGGAATACTATCTTCTACAACTTTTTATCATCCTCGTTGTGTCTGACTTGCTACACATGTAGCATGTACATGAGAATCAGGGTCATTCAGCTTTAATGTTTCGGATCTAATTGAGAAAAGGACCAGCCCGAAATATGGGTCAATGAGGCATTTAACATAGAACATACAGATGGGAATGGTGAAGCTTTGCTATTTCTGAGAAAACCACATTGAAGCGTGGATAGAAATAAAAGAATGAATCTAAAAGGATATTGGATTCTGTGTAATCATAGATTTTATACAAACAGAATATAAGATAATATGATTTTTATCCTGTGTTATTATTAGTTTCAGAGATAGAAATTAGTGATTCATCAACTGCAAACAATACCCCGTGTTCATTA
>NW_025409818.1:0-11006 GCF_002201575.2 Neomonachus schauinslandi
CTTCCAGCTCTATTACAAAGCTGTCATCATCAAGACAGTATGGTACTGGCACAAAAACAGACACATAGATCAATGGAACAGAATAGAGAGCCCAGAAATGGACCCTCAACTCTATGGTCAACTCATCTTCGACAAAGCAGGAAAGAATGTCTGATGGAAAAAAGACAGTCTCTTCAACAAATGGTGTTGGGAAAATTGGACAGCCACATGCAGAAGAATGAAACTGGACACTTTCCTTACACCACACACAAAAATAGACTCCAAATGGTTGAAAGACCTCAATGTGAGACAGGAGTCCATCCAAATCCTAAAGGAGAACACAGGCAGCAACCTCTTTGACCTCAGCTGCAGCAACTTCTTCCTAGAAACATCGCCAAAGGCAAGTGAAGTAAGTGCAAAAATGAACTATTGGGACTTCATCAAGATAAAAAGCTTTTGCACAGCAAAAGAAACAGTCCACAAAACCAAAAGACAACCGACAGAATGGGAGAAGATATTTGCAAAAGACATATCAGATAAAGGGCTAGTATCCAAAATCTATAAAGAACTTATCAAACTCAACACCCAAAGAACAAAGAATCCAATCAAGAAATGGGCAGAAGACATGAAGAGACATTTTTCCAAAGAAGACATCCAAATGGCCAACAGACACATGAAAAAGTGCTCAATAAAATTAACAAGTCAGGAAACGACAGATGTTGGTGGGGATGCGGAGAAAGGGGAACTCTCCTACACTGTTGGTGGGAATGCAAGCTGGTGCAGCCACTCTGGAAAACTGTATGGAGGTTCCTCAAAAAGTTGAAAATAGAGCTACCATATGATCCAGCAATTGCACTACTGGGTATTTACCCCAAAGATACAAAAGTAGGGATCCGAAGGGGTACGTGCACCCCGATGTTTATAGCAGCAATGTCCACAATAGCCAAACTGTGGAAAGAGCCAAGATGTCCATCGACAGATGAATGGATAAAGAAGATGTGGTATATATATACAATGGAATATTATACAGCCATCAAAAGGAATGAGATCTTGCCATTTGCAATAACGTGGATGGAACTGGAGGGTATTATGTTGAGTGAAATATGTCAAACAGAGAAAGACATGTACCCTATGATCTCACTGATATGAGGAATTCTTAATTGTAGGAAACAAACTGAGGGTTGCTGGAGTGGGGGGTGGGGTGGGAAGGATGGGGTGACTGGGTGATAGACACTGGGGAGGGTATGTGCTCTGGTAAGCACTGTGAATTGTGCAAGACTGTTGAATCTCAGATCTGTACCTCTGAAACAAATAATGCAATATATGTTAAAAAAAAAAAAGAAGAAGAAGAAGGTAGCGGGAGGGGAAGAATGAAGCGGGGGAAATCGCAGGGGTAGACGAACCATGAGAGACGATGGACTCTGAAAAACAAAGTGAGGGTTCTAGAGGGGAGGGGGGTGGGAGGATGGGTTAGCCTGGTGGTGGGTATTGAGGAGGGCACATTCTGCATGGAGCACTGGGTGTTATGCACAAACAATGAATCATGGAACACTTCATCTAAAACTAATGATGTAATGTATGGGGATTAACAAAAGAATAAAAAAAAAAGTGCTCAACATCACTCAGCATCAGGGAAATCCAAATCAAAACCTCAATGAGATACCACCTCACACCAGTCAGAATGGCTAAAATTAACAAGTCAGGAAAGGACAGATGTTGGCAGGGATGCAGAGAAAGGGGAACCCTCCTACACTGTTGGTGGGAATGCAAGGTGGTGCAGCCACTCTGGAAAACAGTATGGAGGTTCCTCAAAAAGTTGAAAATAGAGCTACCATATGATCCAGCAATTGCACTACTGGGTATTTACCCCAAAGATACAAATGTAGGGATCCGAAGGGGTACATGCACCCCGATGTTTATAGCAGCAATGTCCACAATAGCCAAACTGTGGAAAGAGCCAAGATGTCCATCGACAGATGAATGGATAAAGAAGAAGTTGTATATATATAGAATGGACTATTATGCAGCCATCAAAAGGAATGAAATCTTGCCATTTGCAATAACATGGTTGGAACTGGAGGGTGTTATGCTGAGCAAAATAAGTCAATCAGAGAAAGACATGTATCATATGACCTCACTATTATGAGGAATTCTTAATCTCAGGAAACAAACTGAGGGTTGCTGGAGTGGGGGTTGGGGTGGGAGGGATGGGAGGGTTGGGTGATAGACACTGGGGAGGGTATGTACTATGGTGAGTGCTGTGAATTGTGCAAGACTGTTGAATCACACATCTGCACCTCTGAAACAAATAATACATTATATGTTAAAAAAAAAAAAAGAAGAAGAAGATAGCTGGAGGGAAAGAATGAAGGGGGGGAAATCGGAGGGGGAGATGAACCATGAGAGATGATGGACTCTGAAAAACAAACTCAGGGTTCTAGAGTGGAAGGGGGTGGGAGAATGGGTTAGCCTGGCGATGGGTATTAAAGAGGGCACGTTCTTCATGGAGCACTGGGTGTTATGCACAAACAATGAATCATGGAACACTACATCAAAAACTAATGATGTATGGTGATTAATATAACAGTAAAAAAATTAAAACATAAAAAAAAAAAAAAGCAGACCGTGGGAGTTAGGTGGAGTTCTCACTTTTCCTGATGAGAAAACAGGCTCAAGGAGGCCAGGCTACTAGCTCAAGGTCACACATGGACGGTGTATTGGAGCTGAGATTGTTCTAGAATCACTCATGGCATGCTTCAGGATAATGTGGCATCACCTATCAGCTGAGTTAGGTCACATGTGTAGGGTCTGAAGTCCAAGATGGTGGGTGAAGTGGACTGAGGGTATTCTGGTCTCAAGGAACTTGTCCTTGGCCCTGCAGGATCAGCCATGTAATAAATTTGCGAGCCTGCTGATGGACCTCCAGAGAGCCTGGAAGAGGGTACAGAAGATGGTGAGTGTGCCTGAGGTACAGGGCCCCCAGTGTCAGTGGAGAGGGGCTCCGCCCTGAGGGCTGGAAGCCTCCAAATCAGGAAATGTAGGGCCATGGGACTCTAGCCCCTTCTGTTGTCAAGGCTTCTCAAATTCTTATTTCCATCTGACCAGGGGGAGGGGCTAGAAAGCTGAATACAGAATGCGCTTTGTGGGGAGGGAGGGCTTTGTGGGGAGGGAGGCTTTGTCAGAAGCCACTGACCTGCTCCATATTTGATTCCTAATGTTCCTTTGGGAAACATCTTTGAGTAAGGAGGGTGCCAACCCCCAAAAGAAACTGAAGACATATATTCTGCCTAATGGGACAATGTACCCTGTGATTTTTAAAAAGTAGGACCTGGAAGTTATTAGGAGGAGTCTGATGTTCTGGGAGGGCGAGGGGAAAGGGCATTGCGGTCAGGCGGTTAAGGATCCTAGGCCGCTCCATGTGGGCACGTGGGGTGGGCCAGGAGACTGGAGCATTTTCAGGGGAGGGTCCCTGTGGGCACCAGAGAGCAAGGACTCATCCCAACCCTACCCCCCATGACACAGGATGTCGTTCCCTACCTTGGCACTTTCCTCACTGATCTGATGATGCTGGATACTGCAATGGAGGACTATCTGGAGGTGGGTGAGCCTGAGGATTGTAGAGGAGGGCCCAGAATTCTGCGCTTTGGGAGCAGAGAGCCCCTGTCCTGAGCCCTGAGGTCTCAGTACTTGGCAAACCTCCCCTCATGACAGCCTCCCAGCTAACACTGTGAGCTGGCATCTCCTGCCCAACTCAGTGATGAGTGAGGGGAGGCTGCACTTAGGACACTGGTCCAGGTGCCCAAGACTGGTAAAGCAGCAGAGCTTCCTGAAGGCAAAGCTGCATAAGGTCTGTCTGAGTGGACCTCAGCCTCTCCCTCTGAGGTTGCCTGTGGGGGGAGTGTGAAGTCAGGACCCTCCACATCAGCAAGCACTTCAGTAGCCTAGTAGCCCCTTCCTGCCTGATGCTTTGGCCTCCCCTTCTGTCATCAGAGAGGGTTGTGTGACTGGTTCCGTCCCTGTCAGCAGACCATTTGCTCCATGTCCTCCTTTCTCTGGCCCCCAGAGTCCGGCCTAGATGCCAGAGCCGTTATCTGTATATGTACGGCCCCCTTACGTGTCCTAGCCTAAGTGCAGATTGACAGGTGGGGGGAAAAATGTTCAAGCAATAACCCATGGGCTCTTTTTGATGGACTTTGGCTGTCTGCTTTCCAGGGCAATGAGATCAACCATGAGAAAAAGCATAAGGTGAGCACATGGGGCACTTCCTGTAGGGAAGGGTAGGGGACTGGATATCAGAGATGTCCCTGGGAAGAACATTCCTTGGCTCCATCCCCTCCATCACACAGGGACAGGGACTGGTTGATAATAAAGAGGTGGAAGACCCATGTAGTTAACTAGTGGGGACAGAGCAATGGCATCAAGGAGGACTTCCTGGAGGAGGGACTATTTAGACTCACCTCGGAGAACAGGATGCGACTGGATGAATTTTCAGGCAGGAGGGTGACCATGTGTGCCAAGACCCAGGACAGGTCTCCTGTCCCTCTGCTCAACCCTCACCAGGCCCTGTAGCTTCCCGCCCCAGGCCCTGGAAGCATCCTGTGCTTTTCTCTCTGCCCAGGAATACAAAGTCATGAGGGAGATCATGCTGCTCCAGGTGGCTGCAGAGAATTACCACATACAGCCCAAGGATCCGTTTCGGGCCTGGTTCCAGTCTACGGAGTGGCTCAGCGAGGATGAGAGGTGAGGCCCATCAGGAGCTGGGTGAGGGTCGGGCTGGACTCTTTCTGCTGGCCACTCCAGGGATCCTTCTTCCCTGGGCAGCCTCAGGCCTTGTTGCTGGGGTGCCAGACTCCAGCTGTGGGAAAACACTGGGAGGGACTCCTGAATGGCAGCTCCTGGTCAACTCACAGGGGTCTCTCTGTCCTTAGCTACATCCTGTCCTGCCAGCTGGAGCCCCGGTCCTAGGTGGCCAGCAGCACTCAAGAAGGGGAAGAACTGGCCACAGTCAACCTCAGGGCGGAGCGCGTGTCCAGTGGCAGTGCCACATTCCTCAGCAGTTGGGGTACTTGTGGTGTGTGTGCCCCATCTGCTCAACACCCCTTCCTCCCATCTCTTTACTTATTGGGAGATATAATACTGAATTGTTGTAAATACTTAAGTGATGCTGGAATATTATTCGAGTAAAGCCCTTGTGCTCTTCTAGAGCCCAGGAGTGTGGTTTGGTTCTTTAACTTCCTACAGTGATGGAAAAGATGTACAGACTCTCACAGTCATTCGTGAGCTAAGGAATCTTACAGTCATCAGCTCTTGTATGTGGGAGGAAGGAGAAGAGCCAGCCCTCCTCCCTAGCTACCGGAGGGCAGCTGCAAAATCTCCTTACTCAGAGGACACGTTCATTCCAGTAGAAGGAATTTGGGCAAACAGCAGAGACAGCCCCTCAGAACTCCTGAGATTTAGAGGTTGCAGGTCCTTTCACAGGAATAGCAACAACCACTGAAATTGGGAGTCTTTCAGTGTTATACTTCCCAGAACGACTTCCTGCCCCAGGACAGGGTCTACCTTCCTTTGTGCATTCTAAAGGAAGGAAGACCATTACCTGCTGCTTCTGTTGAAGTGGTGTTTTGTATTTGTTTTGACCCAGTATTTGGAACTTGTAGTTTCCTAGTTCAATCTCTGGAAGTGCATCAGCACTAAGTGGGGAATACAGGTAAGGAGATCAAGTCCTGCATATGGATGGATCAAAGCCAGAGGAAGATATTTTGCAAATTGCCAAAGTGCAGACAGGTGTTTCCATCCTCAGTCTCCTTCTTGGCGCTCCAGGTTCACCATTGCCAAGATTGGAATCCTCCTGGGATCCTTGTCAATTATGTCTGGATTCCTCTTCCTGCTTGTTTTGTGTGTGTGGGAAAGATGGGAGGTGTACCTTTAAGGCCATTATTGAGCCTAAAATCATTAACATGTATGCTGACCTAGGAGCTTGGATTTCCAGCATGCCTGCATTTCCTATTGCATTTCTTTTGAATGCTATTCCCTAAAGGCCCTAGCCTCTTGCTCAGATCCATGGGAGCCACTGTTCCCTTTTGGGACCTGATGGATCAGGGATTGGTTCTCTCTTGCCAGGATAATGGTCCATATCCTTGCCCAGAGAAGCCCCACACTCTCCTTACTAGCCAAGGTGACTTTTTTAGGTCCCTGTTGTTCTGAAATCCATGGTCTCAAACATTCACCAGTTTACACACTCAGCCTCAGTTTACACAGTTACACTGACTTGTCCGAAATTGGGAACTGAGCTTGACCCCCTCGACCTAGGGACACGTACAGATTGAAAGTGAGCAGATAAGAAGCATCTATCATGCAAATGGATGCCAAAACAAAGCAGGGGTAGGAATACTTCTGTCAGACAAAACAGACTACAAAAAAGAGTGTAATAAGACACAAAGAAGGACACTACATCAGAATAATGGAGACAATGCAACACGAAGATAGAACAATTCTAAATATTTAGACACCCAACATAGGAGCACCCAAATACATAAAACAGTTAATAACAACCATAAAGGAACTAACTGACAGTAATAAAATATAGTAGGGGACTCTAACACCCCACTTCTATTAATGGAGACATGTTCCAAGCTGAAAATCAACAAGGAAACGATGGCTTTGAGTATGCAGAATATTCCACCCTAAAACAGCAAAATACTCATTCCTTTCAAGTGCACATGGAACATTCTCATATTAGGCCACAAAACAAGTCTCAACAAATTCAAAAAGATGGAAATCATCTTTTTTGACCATAATGCTATGGAACTAGAAATCAACCACAAGAAAAAACCTAGAAAGACCATGTATACATGGACGTTAAATAACATGCTACTGACCAACGAATGGGTCAACCAAGAACTCAAAGAAGAAATCAAAAATTACATGGAAACAAATAAAAATGACATGGCAAGAGTCCCAAAATTTGGGATACAGCAAAAGTGAATCTAGGAGGACAGGTTACAGCAATACAGGCTCACCTCCAAAAGCAAGAAAAATCTCCAATAACATAACCTGATACAAAAGGATCTAGCAAAAGAAAAACACAGAGCTCTAGAGCAGTCGATCATCCTTGGCGAGTCGGAGCTCTTGCTGTTGGGCCCATGCATGACTTCCATGTCTGCTCTATGTCCCAGCCTGGATGGTGTTCTTTCTTCCAGAATAATTCCTACTGGGGCCACTGGGGAATCAACCCTTTAGGGAATTCTAGAATGAGAGAAACTGCCAAAAAGGCCTGGGAAACAACTACCCCTTTCACATTGTTGTATCAAGGTGGCCAATTAGCTTTCTCTTTCTGGAACATACAACAGTGGTTTTTTGAGAAGATCCTCTCAGGCTCTGATCCCCTGGGGATCTCATGAAAATACAGATTCTGATTCAGTAACACTGGGAGGGACCTGAGACTCTGCATTTTCAATATGCTCGCAGCTGATGCTGAGGCCACTTGTCCCAGGACCACACTGAGAAACAAGGTGCCAGTGGACCATTCGACAAAAGTTATCTGTTTCACCACCAAAAACAGAATTTTCAGCAACATTTTAGCAGCAACAAAGAGGTGTTTTTATTGTCAGGAAGATAAACAGCCAGGGTGGGGCTTTGTCCACACCTGCAGGCCTCTCCTCTCGTTCTCCTCCAGGATATATCGAGGCAGGATGGAAGGGGGTCAATAATGTGTGAGTTTCATTAGGCCAGTGGCTTTACTTTCCTTTGCCCTCCCATATCTCTGTGATGTGTGCAGAGCACAAACTCCTTTCAAGAGGAATGGCCGAGGCTGAAAGGGGGTAGGGTGGGAGCCTGAGCTCCTGAGTCAGCCCTGGCATGTGGGCAGAGGCAGGTGCTGGTGGCCACTCTGTGTGTGGTGCGTGGGGTCACTTGGAAATCCCCATGAACCGGTCAGAGGAGCTTGAGAGAGGAGTGGCATAAGACACTGCTATAAACTACACTGATTTCCCAAAGGATTTTACAAGTGCTCACAAAAGTTTTAACCTGAGCCTTGTGGGTCCTTTATGAACAGGGAGATTATGGTCAGGCTTTGCCACAGTCTAAGGGTGCAGAACAACGGGCCTCTGTGGAGCCAGGCATTCATATTGAAGATAAAATATTTGCTGGGTGGTCCAGGATAATGAAGGCATTTATTACTCCGGCTAAGCACATGTATGTCAGACTGATCCACAGACTACCGGTACAGAGTCTGGGCTCATGAGGGCTCCAGAGGGGTGAGGCTGGCTGGGTATAGATTTGGGGTTAAGGCACCAAAGATCAAAGTGGCTCAGGAGGACGAAAGAGCTGTGACCTGGGGATACAATGGAAGGAGGAATACCATTGCACTGAAAACTGAGACTGGTTTCCAAGAGTGTTTTTAAAAACTCAGAACTACAGAGAAAATGGTCTCAATCCACCCCTCAGAGGGAAAACACACACCAAAAAAAAAAAAAAAAAAATGGAAATTTATGAAGGGCTTAGGAAGCCAGGTGTCCTGGTGACTTGAGCACAGATCCACAGTTGGAATCTGGGAGGACAAACTGTTGGGTTGGCCATGACCTGATAAGTGACCTTGGACCAGTCGCATTTGCCTTTCATTTTCCTCATCTGCTGGGGACAGAGGTTGACTCTAGGTTCCAAATTTGGCAGGCCTACAGCAGAATGCAGCTCAAAATGCATATTTACTCCATTCCATTTTGTCTACAAAAGATAATTTGGGGGCATCTGGGTGGCTCAGTCAGTTAAGCGTCTGCCTTCGGCTCAGATCACAATCCCAGGTCCTGGGATCGAGTCCCATGTCAGGCTCCCACTCAGCACAGAGTCTGCTTCTCCCTCTTCCTCTGTCCCTCTTCTCTGCTCATGCTCTCTCTTTCTCTCTTAAATAAATAAATAATAAAAATATATATTTTTAAAAAATATAATTTGTAAGCCTTGGTGGAACACCTAAGAATGCCAGGTAAGGAGTAGAATTTTCCAGAATAGGAGTACCAAATGTGCCAGGTACCACACCCTCTTATTAGCTTTAGGAGAAAATTTTTCTTTTTTTTTTTTTTTTTAAGATTATTTATTTATTTGACAGAGAGAGACACAGCAAGAGAGGGAACACAAACAGGGGGAGTGGGAGGGGGAGAAGCAGGCTTCCCACTGAGTAGGGAGCCCGATGCGGGCTCGATCCCAGGACCCTGGGATCATGACCTGAGCCGAAGGCAGACGCTTAATGACTGAGCCACTCAAGTGCCCCCTTGTTGCTGCACTTATTAGCCCTTTGCTGATTATGAAGAAAAAAATCATTGTGATTTATCTTTGCCCACCATGCAGTTTTTTTTCCCCCCTTAAGTTTTGCTAATTTATTTGGCAGATTATTTCTTTTCTTTTTTTTTTTATTCTTATGTTAATCCCCATACATTACATCATTAGTTTTAGATGAAGTGTTCCATGATTCATTGTTTGTGCATAACACCCAGTGCTCCATGCAGAATGTGCCCTCCTCAATACCCAACACCAGGCTAACCCATCCTCCCACCCCCCTCCCCTCTAGAATTTGTTTCAGAGGTACAGATCTGAGATTCAACAGTCTTGCACAATTCACAGCGCTTACCAGAGCACATACCCTCCCCAGTGTCTATCACACAGTCACCCCATCCTTCCCACCCCACCCCCCACTCCAGCAACCCTCAGTTTGTTTCCTGCAATTAAGAATTCCTCATATCAGTGAGATCATATGATACATGTCTTTCTCTGTTTGACTTATTTCACTCAACATAATACCCTCCAGTTCCATCCACGTCGTTGCAAATGGCAAGATCTCATTCCTTTTGATGGCTGCATAATATTCCATTGTATATATATACCACATCTTCTTTATCCATTCATCTGTCGATGGACATCTTGGCTCTTTCCACAGTTTGGCTATTGTGGACATTGCTGCTATAAACATCGGGGTGCACGTACCCCTTCGGATCCCTACTTTTGTATCTTTGGGGTAAATACCCAGTAGTGCAATTGCTGGATCATATGGTAGTTCTATTTTCAACTTTTTGAGGAACCTCCATACAGGTTTCCAGAGTGGCTGCACCAGCTTGCATTCCCACCAACAGTGTAGGAGGGTTCCCCTTTCTCCGCATCCCCGCCAACATCTGTCGTTTCCTGACTTGTTCATTTTAGCCATTCTGACTGGTGTGAGGTGGTATCTCATTTAGGTTTTGATTTGGATTTCCCTGATGCCGAGCGATATTGAGCACTTTTTCATGTGTCTGTTGGCCATTTGGATGTCTTCTTTGGAAAAATGTCTGTTCATGTCTTCTGCCCATTTCTTGATTGGATTTTTTGTTCTTTGGGTGTTGAGTTTGATGAGTTCTTTATAGATTTTGGATACTAGCCCTTTATCTGATATGTCATTTGCAAATATCTTCTCCCATTCTGTTGGTTGTCTTTTGGTTTTGTTGACTGTTTCCTTTGCTTTGCAAAAGCTTTTTATCTTGATGAAGTCCCAATAGTTCATTTTTGCCCTTGCCTCCCTTGCCTTTGGCGATGTTTCTAGGAAGAAGTTGCTTTGGCTGAGGTTGAAGAGGTTGCTGCCCGTGTTCTCCTTTAGGATTTTGATGGACTCCTGTCTCACATTGAGGTCTTTCAACCATTTGGAGTCTATTTTTGTGTGTGGTGTAAGGAAATGGTCCAGTTTCATTCTTCTGCATGTGGCTATCCAATTTTCCCAACACCATTTGTTGAAGAGACTGTCTTTATTCCATTGGACATTCTTTCCTGCTTTGTCGAAGATGAGTTGACCATAGAGTTGAGGGTCCATTTCTGGGCTCTCTATTCTGTTCCATTGATCTATGTGTCTGTTTTTGTGCCAGTACCATGCTGTCTTGATGATGACAGCTTTGTAATAGAGCTGGAAGTCCGGAATTGTGATGCCGCCGACTTTGCTTTTCTTTTTCAACATTCCTCTGGCTATGCGGGGTCTTTTCTGGTTCCATACAAATTTTAGGATTATTTGTTCCATT
>NW_025409819.1:0-11006 GCF_002201575.2 Neomonachus schauinslandi
TCAAAAAGAAAAGAGAAATGACCCAAATCAACAAAATCATGAATGAAAGAGGAGAGATCACAACCAACACCAAAGAAATACAAACAATCATAAGAACATATATTGAGCAACTGTATGCCAGCAAATAAGATAACATGGAAGAAATGGATGCATTCCTAGAGATGTATCCACTATCAAAACTGAACCAGGAGGTAATAGAAAACCTGAACAGACCTATAGCCACTAAGGGAATTGAAGCAGTCATCAAAAATCTCCCAAAAAACAAAAGCCCAGGGCCAGATGGCTTCCCAGGGGAATTCTACCAAACATTTCAAAAAGAATTAATACCTATTCTTCTGAAACTGTTCCAAAAAATAGAAATGGAAGGAAAACTTCCAAACTCGTTTTATGAGGCCACCATTACCTTGATCCCAAAACCAGACAAAGACCCCATTAAAAAGGAGAACTACAGACCAATATCCCTGATGAACATGGATGCAAAAATTCTCACCAAAATAGTAGCCAATAGGATCCAACAGTACATTCAAAGGATTATTCCCCATGACCAAGTGGGATTTATCCCTGGGCTGCAAGGTTGGTTCAACATCCGCAAATCAATCAACATGATACAATACATCAACAAAAGAAGGAACAAGAATCATATGATCCTCTCAATAGATGCAGAAAAGGCATTTGACAAAGTACAGCATCCTTTCTTGATCAAAACTCTTCAGAGTATAGGCATAGAGGGTACATACCTCAATATCATAAAAGCCATCTATGAAAAACCTACAGCGAATATCATTCTCAATGGGGAAAAACTGAGAGCTTTCCCCCTAAGGTCAGGAATGCGCCTGGGATGTCCACTATCACCACTGCTATTCAACATAGTATTGGAAGTCCTAGCCACAGCAATCAGACAACAAAAAGAAATCAAAGGCATCCAAATCGGCAAAGAAGAAGTCAAACTCTCACTCTTTGCAGATGATATGATACTTTATGTGGAAAACCCCAAAGACTCCACCCCAAAACTGCTAGAACTCATACAGGAATTCAGTAAAGTGGCAGGATATAAAATCAATGCACAGAAATCAGTGGCATTCCTATACACCAACAACAAGACAGAAGAAAGAGAAATTAAGGAGTTGATCCCATTTACAATTACACCCAAAACCATAAGATACCTAGGAATAAATCTAACCAAAGAGGCAAAGCATCTGTACTCAGAAAACTATAAAATACTCATGACAGAAATTGAGGAAGACGCAAAGAAATGGCAAAACGTGACATGCTCATGGATTGGAAGAACAAATATTGTGAAGATGTCATTGCTACCTAGAGCAATCTACACATTCAATGCAATCCCCATCAAAATACCATCCACTTTTTTCAAAGAAATGGAACAAATAAGCCTCAAATTTGTATGGAACCAGAAAAGACCCCGCATAGCCAGAGGAATGTTGAAAAAGAAAAGCAAAGCTGGCACCATCACAATTCCGGACTTCCAGCTGTATTACAAAGCTCTCATCATGAAGACAGTATGGTACTGGCACAAAAATAGATACATAGATCAATGGAAGAGAATAGAGAGCCCAGAAATGGACCCTCAACTCTGTCATCAACTAATCTTTGACAAAGCAGGAAAGAATGTCCAATGGAAAAAAGACAGTCTCTTCAACAAATGGTGTTGGGAAAATTGGATAGCCACATGCAGAAGAATGAAAACTGGACCATTTCCTTACACCACACACAAAAATAGACTCCAAATGGTTGAAAGACCTCAGTGTGAGACAGGAGTCTATCAAAATCCTAAAGGAGAATATAGGCAGCAACCTCTTCGACCTCAGCCGCAGCAACTTCTTCCTAGAAACATCGCCAAAGGCAAGGGAAGCAAGGACAAAAATGAACTATTGGGACTTCATCAAGATTAAAAGCTTTTGCAAAGCAAAGGAACAGTCAACAAAACCAAAAGACAATCAACAGAATGGGAGAAGATATTTGCAAATGACATATCAGATAAAGGGCTAGTATCCAAAATCTATAAAGAACTCACAAACTCAACACTCAAAGAACAAAGAATCCAATCAAGAAATGGGCAGAAGCCATGAACAGACATTTTTCCAAAGAAGATATCCTAATGGCCAACAGACACATGAAAAAGTGCTCAACATCGCTCGGCCTCAGGGAAATCCAAATCAAAACCTCAATGAGATACCACCTCACACCCATCAGAATGGCTAAAATTAACAAGTCAGGAAATGACAGATGTTGGCGGGGATGCGGAGAAAGGGGAACCCTCCTACACTGTTGGTGGGAATGCAAGCTGGTGCAGCCACTCTGGAAAACAGGTATGGAGGTTCCTCAAAGAGTTGAAAATAGAGCTACCATATGATCCAGCAATTGCACTACTGGGTATTTACCCCAAAGATACAAAAGTAGGGATCTGAAGGGGTACATGCATCTCGATGTTTATGGCAGCAATGTCCACAATAGCCAAACTGTGGAAAGAGCCAAGATGTCCATCAACAGATGAATGGATAAAGAAGAGGTGGTATATATATACAATGGAATATTATGCAGCCATCAAAAGGAATGAGATCTTGCCATTTGCAACGACGTGGATGGAACTGGAGGGTATTATGCTGAGCGAAATAAGTCAAACAGAGAAAGACATGTATCATATGATCTCACTGATATGAGGAATTCTTAATCACAGGAAACAAACTGAGGGTTGCTGGAGTGGGGGGTGGGATGGGAGGGATGGGGTGACTGGGTGATAGACACTGGGGACGGTATGCGCTCTGGTAAGTGCTGTGAATTCTGCAAGACTGTTGAATCTCATATCTGTACCTCTGAAACAAGTAATGCAATATATGTTAAGAGAAAAAATAAAAGAAGGTAGCAAGAGGGGAAGAATGAAGGGGGGAAATCGGAGAGGGAGACGAACCATGAGAGATGATGGACTCTGAAAAACAAACTGAGGGTTCTAGAGGGGAGGGGGGTGGGAGGTTGTGTTAGCCTGGTGATGGGTATTGAGGAGGGCACGTTCTGCATGGAGCACTGGGTGTTATGCACAAACTATGAATCATGGAACACTACATCAAAAACTAATGATGTAATGTATGGGGATTAACATAACAATAAAAAAATTTAAAAAAAGAAGACTCATACAAGCAAGAGAAGACAGATTGATTAGAGACTTTGGGACATAAGAGATAAGATAGTACTGATGTTTCTTTCGTTTTTTTTTTTTTTTAGATTTTATTTGTTTATTTGACAGAGAGACACAGCGAGAGATGGAACACAGGCAGGGGGAGTCGGAAAGGGAGAAGCAGGTTTCCTGCTGAGCAGGGAGCCCGATGTGGGGCTCGATCCCAGGACCCTAGGACCATGATCTGAGCCGAAGACCGATACTTAACGGCTGTGCCACCCAGGCACCCCCTGAGGTTTCTTGGTTTTCGTTTTACTTCATATTCCAGATGTGGAGCTGAAGAAATGAGAAATCCAGAAATGCCAAGCAATGTGGAGTAGAAAAAAACCAACAAGAGCCTACTCTCTGCTCAGTGGATAAATGGATAAGGAAATGTGGACTATACCTACAATGGAATATCATTCATTCTTAAAAAAAGAAGGAACTTCTAACACATTCTACAACATGGATGAACCTTGAGGAAATTATGCAAAGTCAGTAAAAGAAGTCAACCACAAAAAGACACATGTTGTATGATTCCATTTATATGGGGTACCTAGAATAGTCAAATTCATAGAGACAGAGAGTAGAATGATACTTTTCAGGGACTGGTGGCGGAGGGCGGGGCTGGGTGGGTGGGTGAGGAATTGTTGTTTAGGGGCGCCTGGGTGGCTCAGTCATTAAGCATTTGCCTTTGGCTCAGGTCATGATCCCAGGGTCCTGGGATCAAGCCCCACATCGGGCTCTCTGCTCCGTGGGAAGCCTGCTTCACTGTCCCCCACTACCCCTGCTTGTGTTCCCTCTCTCGCTGTGTCTCTCTCTGTCAAATAAATAAATAAAATCTTTTTTTTAAAGAAAGAATTGTTTAATGGGTATAAAGTTTTAGTTTTGGAGATTGGTTGCACAATGATGTGAATATGCAAATTTACTTAACATTGCTGAACTGTATACTTACAATTGGTTAAGATGGTAAACCACAATTAAAAAAAAACAACAAACTCTGCTCTCTAACCAAAGATCTAGGAAAGGACTACATCTCTCCTGTTCCCCTACACACACACACACACACACACACACACACACACATTCATAACTAGGATAATGTCAAAAATGTCTGAGTAGCAATCTGAGACTTTCATCCTTGCTAAACAGTGACCAAGCCCCTGAAGTGTCAGTGTGGATCCTGGTTTTTACCTTCACCTTATGGGAATGCAGAAGCACATCCCTTTCCCTGCATAACTGGCATAGAGGAAGTCAACTAAACCAGAGGTATAAATAAGATCTGGAATCTTGAAACATAACAATAAAATGTCCAGTCAAAAATTCAATTAAAATCACTCATAACTAGAAGTAGGAAGATCTTAAACTGGGTGAAATACAACCAACAGATTCCAAAATGAAGGTGACAGATCTGTTAGAATTATCTGACAAAGATTTTAAATGAGGCATTGTAAAAATGTTTCAACTAGCAATTACAGACGTGCTTGAAAACAAAAGCAAAAAATAAAAAGTCTCAATAAAAAAATTGAAAACTTGAAGAAGAGTGAAAAGAAAATTTTAGAACTCAAAAATTTATAACTGGAAATAAAAAGCTCTTTGAATAGGCTCAACAGCAAAATGGAGGGTACAGAAACAAGAATTAGTAAATTGAATGATAGAATAAAAGAAATTACCCAATCTAAACAAAAGAGAGGGGCACCTGGGTAGCTCAGTCAGTTAAGCATCTGCTTCAGCTTAGGTCATGATCCTGGGGTCCTAGGATTGAGCCCTGCATCCGGGCTCCCTGCTCAGCAAGGAGTCTGCTTCTCCCTCTCCCTCTGCTCCTCCCCCAGCTCATTCTCTCTCTCTCTCAAATAAATAAAAATCTTTAAAAAAATAAAGAAAAAAGATAAAATGACTAGGGAAAAAAACACATAATCTCAAAAACCTATAGGAGTAAAGCAACAAAAGAACTAATTCTGATATAATCATTTTTCCAAAGAAAAGGAGAAAAAGGGCAGGGCTGAAAAGGTACTCAAAGAAATAATGGCCCAAATATCCCAAATTTGGCAGATAAACTTACAGATTGAAAAAGTTAAGTAACTCTCAAACAAGATAAATTTAAATAAATCTACACCAAGGCATATCAGAGTCAAATTTCTCAAAACTAAAGACAAGAAGAAAATCTTTAAAGCAGCAAGAGAGAAACAACTGAATGATAGTATATTTCCCATCAAAAACTGTATAAACCAGAACAAATTAGTATGTGCCAAACAACAAAGCTTTCAGGTGAAGCAAAAAAATGATGGAAATGAAAGGATAAAGAGACAAATGCACAATTGTAGTTGGAGATTTAAAGCTTGACCTATCTCTCAGCAACTGATAGAATAACTAGACAGAAAATCAACAAGTATACGGAGAATTCAACAACACCATCAATCAACAGGACCTAATTAAATTTGTAGAATACTTCATCCAACAGCAGCAGAATACAGATTGTTTCCAAGAGCCTATGGAATACATACCAAGATGGACTATATCCTGCACCATAAAACAAACCTTAACAAATGTAAAAGAATTAAAACCTATTCAAAGTATGTTTTATGACCACAATGAAATCAAACCAGAAATTCATGACAGAAACATGACAGGAAAAAAAGTTAAATACTATACTTCTAAATAATACATGGGTCAAAGATAAAATCTCAAAGGAAAAAATAGATTAAACTGAATGAAAATAAAAATAAAACATTTCAAAACCTGTGGAACATAGCTAAAGTGCTGATGAAAGGAAAATTTATAGCACTAAATGCATACATGAGAAAAGAGAAAAACTCTAAAATCAATAATCTAAGCCCCCAACTCAAAAACCAAGAAAAATGAGAGCAAAGTAAACCCAAAAAAGTAGTAGGAAGGAACCAAATAGATTGATATGAAAACAGAAAGCAGTAAACAGTAGCAAATCAACGAAACAAAAGGGTGGTTCTTTGAAAAGTTTAATAAAATCAACAAACTTTAGCAAGACTAAAAAAGGCAAAAAGATACAAATTATCAATATAAGGAATGAAACGGGTTATCACTATTACAAATACTGTAAACATCACAGGGATAATAGTGGAATACTATTATCAACTCTACTCATATAAATTTGGTAACTAGAAGAAATGGACTGATTCCTTGAAAAACAAAACCTGCAACAACTCCTCATAGAAAGTAGATAATTTGTATAGCCTACAACTATTAGGGAAATTGAATTTATAACTTTAAAACTCTTTAAAAAAAATTTCCAAGTCTACATATTTTCACTGAAGAATTCTACCAAATGTTTATTGAGGAATCAAAACCAATTCTACACTATTTCTTCAGAAAATAGAAGAGGGAACACTTCCCAATCCATTTTATAAAGTATTACTCGGAATGAAAATCAAAGATATTACAAAGAAAAAGAAAGGAAGAAAGAAAACTACATAACAATATCCCTTGTGAATATAAACAAAAAAAAATCATTAACAAAATATTAGATATCACAGGATAATAATGGGATACTATGATTGGGGCGGGGGGGCAATTTATAGCATTGAATACATACATTAGAAAAGAGGAAAGTCTCCCATCCAAGTACTAACCAGGCCCGACCCAGCTTAGCTTCCAAGATCAGAGGAGATCAGGCGCGTTCAGGGTGGTATGGCCGTAGATGGGCTCCCTGCTAGGCAGGGAGCCTGCTTCTCCCTCTGCCTCTGCCCCTCTCTCTCTCTCTCTCTCTGACTCTCATGAATAAATAAATAAAACATTAAAAAAAAAAAGAAACAAGGAAAGTCTCAAAACAATAGTCTAAGCTCCCAACTCAAAAACCCAGAAAAATGAGTTAACAAAAATTCATTAACAAAATATTAGCAAATAAAATAAGCAATATATAAAAAGAATTGTACACAATGGTCAATTGAGTTTATTCCACAGATGCAAGGCTTGTTCAATATTCAAAATTCAATCTACCATATTAACAGTATAAAAAAGGAAAATCACATGATTTATGTGTGATTTATGTTATTCTTCAAGAAGGAAAAATAATTTGACACAATTTAACACCTATTCATGATAAAAGCTCATTGAAAATATGGGAATAGCAAGAAAAAAAAATACTCAACTTAATAAAGAGCTCCTACAAAAACCTACAGCTCACATTATTGGTGAAAGACTGAATGCTTTTCCTTTTAGATTAGAAATAAGGCAAGGACATCTGCTCCCACTATTTTAATTAAACATAGAATTGGAAGTTTTATCATGTGCAATAAGGAAAGCAAGAAAACAAAAGACATACAGACCAAAAAGAAAGACAATAAACTGTACCTATTTGTAGATGACTTGATTGTCTATGTAGAGAATCCCCTAAAAAAAAACCTACAAAAAAAAAAAACCTCCAGCAGCTAGTAAATGAGTTCAGCATGATAAAACATAAATACACAAAAATCAATTTTATTTTGCTATACTAGCAATGAACACATGGACACCAAAGTTAAAAATCAGAATCATTTACAACTGCTCAAAAAATTAAATATTTAGAAGCAAATTTAATGAAGCGTGTATAGGACTTATTTGTTGAAAACTATAAAACACTGATAAAAAAATCAAAGAAAATCTAAAGAGAGATATATGATGTTCATGATTTGGGAGATTCAACATAGTGAGCATATCAATTCTCCTTAAACTGATAGGCAACTTGAAGAGAATTCCTATAAAAATCCCAGAAAGTTTTTTTTAATATTTTATTTATTTATTTGAGAGGACGAGAACGAGCAGGGAAAGGAGGAATAGAGGGACAAGCAGACTCCCTGCTGAGCATGGAGCCTAACATGGACGGAGCTCTATTCCAGGACCCTGAGATCATGACCTGAGCAGAAGTCAGACGCTTAACTGACCGAGACACCCAGGCGCCCCAGAAAGTTTCTTTTTCTTTAGATATCAGCAAGATTTTTCTAAAATGTATGTGGAAAATCAAAGGAGCTAAAATACAGACAAGATTCTAAATTTATATAGAAAGGCAAAGCTGGGGGGGGCGGAGCAAGATGGCGGAGGAGTAGGAGACCTGGATTTCGTCTGGTCTCAGGAATTCAGCTGGATAGGGATCAAACCATTCTGAACACCTATGAACTCAACAGGAGATTGAAGAAAAGAAGAGCAACAACTCTCTCATCAGAAAAGCGACCACTTTCTGGAAGGTAGGACGTGCAGAGAAGTGAATCCGAGGCGATATTCGGGAGGATAGACGGCGGGGGAGGGGCCTCCGGCAGCCAATTCTGGCAAGTGATAGAGCCGCGGAGCACAAAATCAGAATTTTAAAAGTCTGCTCCGCCGAGGGACGTCACTCTGGTGGCTAAGCGAGGAGTGGAACCCTCCGGGACAGTGTGGTCTCAGGACCCACGGGTCACAAAAAGACCGGGGGTGCCTGAGTGTGGCAGAGCTCCCAGGTATCGGAGCAGGGAAGCCGGCTGCAGAGGCGGAGCCCAGGCGCGGACTCTCAGCTCTGGGTTGCCATAAACCGTGATCCGCGGCACAGTTGGGCCACTGCTCCTCCAGCAGGGACCCAACAAGCGGCAGATCCGGGGAGACTCACCATCCTCCCCCGGGAGGAGCCGCGCAGGAGTGCACCGCAGGGATCTGCTGGGTTTGGAGACTCCACCCGGGGTCGGGTGCCAGAGATAGAAACGCACAGTCACAGGCTGGGTGAGCACGGAGTGCGGCTGGAGACCGGGGAGACGGGAGTGACTGACGGCTTTTCTCTGGGGGCTCACTGAGAAACGGGGCCCCGAGTTCTCGGCTCCTCTGCAGCGGAGATTGGGAGGCCGCCATTTTCACTCTCCGCCTCCAAAGCTGTACGGAAAGCTCGCAGGGAACAAAAGCCCTGGAGAGCAAACCTGAGCAGATTACTTAGCTGGGAGGGGGCATGGGCGGGGCAATTCTGCCTCCAGCAAAGACATTTGGAAACCACAGCAACAGGCCCCTCCCCAGAAGATCAGCGAGAACAGCCAGCCAAGACCAAGTTTACCCATCAATGAGAACGGCAGAACTCCAGCTCTAGGGGACTACTGCACATAGAATTCATGGCTTTTTTACCATGATTCTGTAGTCTTTCAAAGTTAATTTTTTTTTAACTGTCTTTTTTTCTTTTTTTTTTCTTTTTCAATTTTTCTTTTTCCCTTTTTCAACCAACATCTTATCAATCCCTTTTTTTTAAAAAAAAACATTTTTATTTTTCATTTTTAGAGTCATATTCTATCCCTTCATAGTAGTTACCCGTATTTTTGGCTTATATATATAAGTTGTTCTCTCTTTAAAATTTTGAGATAGTTTCTTCTAACAGATCAAAATATACCCTAAATCTCTAGTATATGGTGTTTTCTATTCCCCTGCCTGATCACATCCTCTCCCTTTTTTCTTCTTTTTTTAAATCCTCTTCTTTCTTTTTTCAAACAACTTCTTATCAATTCCTTTTATAAAATTTTTTATAATATCCATATTTACAG
Source organism: Neomonachus schauinslandi (assembly GCF_002201575.2). Classification (NCBI taxonomy): domain Eukaryota; kingdom Metazoa; phylum Chordata; class Mammalia; order Carnivora; family Phocidae; genus Neomonachus; species Neomonachus schauinslandi. The sequence continues at coordinate 9,670 of NW_025409819.1, forward strand.
TCATATTCCATCCCTTCATCATATCAACCCTTATTTTTTGTACATATATAAGTTTTTCTTTCTTTAAAATTTTGGGAGGCACTTTCTTCTAAAAGACCAAAATACACCCCATATCTAGTGTGTGGCACTGATCTATATACCAGCCTGATCATATTTGATCACATTCTGGTTTTTTTGTTGTTGTTGTTTTGTTTTGTTTGTTTTTGTTTTTATCTTTATCTTTATCTTTTTCTCTTTTTTCTTTTTCTTTTTTCTCTCTTTCCCTTTCTTTTCCCACTGCTTCAGGTTTTTTCTGATTTGTTTAGAGTATATTTTCTGGGGACGTTGTTACTCTGCTAGCATTTTGTTCTCTCATTAATCTATTCTCCTCTGCACAAAATGACAAGACGGAAAAAATCACCTCAACAAAAAGAACAAGAGGTAGTACCGACTGCCAGGGACCTACTCAATACGGACATTAGTATGATGCCAGATCTAGAGTTCAGAATCATCACTTTAAAGATACTAGCTGGGCTTGAAAAAAATATGGAAGTTATTAGAGGAACCCTTTCTGGAGAAGTAAAAGAACTAAAATCCAACCAAGTAGAAATCAAAAAGGCTATTAATGAGGTGCAATCAAAAATGGGGGCACTAACTGCTAGAATAAATGAGGCAGAAGAGAGAATCAGTAATATAGAAGATGAAATGATGGAAAATAAAGAAGCTGAGAAAAAGAGAGATAAACAACTCCTGGATCATGAGGGCAGAATTCGAGAGATAAGCGATACCATAAGACAAAACAACATTAGAATAATTGGGATCCCAGAAGAAGAAGAAAGAGAGAGAGGGGCAGAAGGTATAATGGAGCAAATTATAGCAGAGAACTTCCCTAATTTGGGGAAGGAAACAGGCATCAAAATCCAGGAAGCACAGAGAACCCCTCTCAAAATCAATAAAAATAGGTCAACACCCCGACATCTAATAGTAAAACTTACGAGTCTCATAGACAAAGAGAAAATCCCAAAAGCAGCTCGGGAGAAGAGATATGTAACCTACAAGGGTAGAAACATTAGATTGGCAACAGACGTATCCACAGAGACCTGGCAGGCCAGAAAGGACTGGCAGGATATATTCAGAGCACTAAATGAGAAAAATATGCAGCCAAGAATACTCTATCCAGCTAGGCTGTCATTGAAAATTGAAGGAGAGATAAAAAGCTTCCAGGACAAACAAAAACTAAAGGAATTTGCAAACACAAAACCAGCCCTACAGGAAATCTTGAAAGGGGTCCTCTAAGCAAAGAGAGAGCCTAAAAGCAACATAGACCAGAAAGGAACACAGACAATATACGGTAACAG
>NW_025409820.1:0-11004 GCF_002201575.2 Neomonachus schauinslandi
ACACCGTCCCCGGGAAGTGCGGGCAGTGACACACGGGTGTGTGTCGGTGGAGTCTACACCAGGCGAATGCAGCCTGTCACTTGTTCCTGCTCTGATCCGATTACAGGCAATCAACCGGATGCTCTGCAGTAAAAGGAGAGCCCAGCCAGGCACCTGCAGGTGGGAGTTTCCAGGAGAGTGACAGTTCTGACAGCCCCCTCGGCACCGACCACAGCGTGGGAGCCACACTGGGGACAGAGAGTGTGCAGATGACCTGACCCGAGGCATTTGTACCCATGAGCCTCAGCTCCTGGTTTGCTACTTTCAGAAACTGTGGCTTTGTTTTCCTACATGAAAAATCATTTTTATTATTAAAGTTGTAAGTATTCATTGTAAAAATAAATAATCTTGTGAGCATAGTCCTGCAGCATTTCTGCTGGAAATTCTGGAAAAGGAGAGCTGCCTTTTCCGTAAAGAGCCATCCTGTGTCCCCTGAGCCCGCCTGTCTGTGCAGGGAAGCTGAGAGTCATTTGTTCGGCATTCAAGGCTCACGGTGGTCCATCCCAAGTGACACGTAGGGGACAGAGCCATTTTTGGCTTCCCACGAGCCACCCCCCACCCGGGGGCTACCTGCCCTCGTTTTGGGAATCTCCCATCCCGTGTGAGGGTGTTGCAGGGTCTTGCCCGGTGACACCTTCCACCGTGAAAGCTGAGGCTCGAGGTCCCCCCTCTCCCACCCTGCTTTCCTGGCAGTGGGCGCTGGCCTAAGGCTGGCCTGTCACATGCTCTTTCCTGGGACTTGGTTTTGAGCAAGTGAAGGAAAGAAGGTGGAGCGCAGGGAAGTCACGTGTCCCAGGGCAGCGTCTGGGTCAGCTGGTTCTGGGTGTGAGATGCCCTGTCTTGGCCCCACGGCTCCTGTGGTTCGCACCTGGTCCCCCCGACTCCTCCAGTCTGTGGGGCTCGAGATCCTGTGGAGAAAGCCCGCTGTGCTCCTGTCACCCAGGTGGGTCTCCGTCGCTCGCAGCCAAGGACCCGACTGCACCGTGGGCGGCCTGGCGGGGTAGGTGAGGATGTCCCTCAACACCCACCCTCCTGCTACCGGAGGAAATGATAATCCTCTGGGGCCAGTTCTTAGCTACATCCCTGTTTTGAAACAATCCAGAGTTAGGGAAAAAATTCAACACCTGTTCAATAAGTGGGATGTGCTCAGGGGACAGAGGAGCTCATACTCTCACCGTGAGAGTCTTCCTTCTTTCCTGATAGGAACTGTCTCAATATTCGTCAGAGGCCATTAATTTTACTTTTGTGGAAAGAGCAACACCCAGACCAACCTCCAGAAAGATTTCTCTTTCATAAGCCAATCAAATTATATGTGATTTGAGCAAGAGATTTCATAGGCAGTGAGCCTGGTCAAACTTTAGTAATGTAAGAACTGAAAAATTATTTTATTCCCTCCCTTGTCTCCCCTCCTCCCCCGCAGTGAGGTGTTCTGGGGACAACTTCGGTGACTGAGACTTCACACCTGTGCAGAGATGCTGTGAATGAGCTGGCTACTCCAAATCAGGTTGATCAAGCATTTTCTTGCTCTTTGTGTTAGTCAGAACTCTGGGTACCAAATGAAGCATCTATTCAAATGGGCTTAAACAAACAAATGAACAAAAACCAAAAAACTTTATAAGGGCTTACATGACGGAAGAGTTTGGAGGCAAGCTGACTTCAGGTATTGCAGGATCTAGGTGCTCACAAAATGACATCAGGACTTAGTTTCTCTGCTTCTCTCAGGTCTAATTTCTTTGGTGCTGGCTTATTTGCCTAGAAGCCCATGTTCTCCAGCTCAGCTACACTAGTGGAAAGGGAACCCCCCTTTTCCATTCATGTCAGGACAACCCTTTGAGTTTCATTTGAGCAGTTATTCCCACATGTTCCTCCTTGAACAAACTGCCTGGGCCAGAATGGTCTCCCTGAGGAGCCCCTAGAGACTTATGGTTGAGGAGGGGCAGTTTTTCCAGAGGAGAATCAGGAGACAGAGGAAAGAGTGCCAGATGCCAGTCAGCAAACCCACAATGCCCCTACCACTCACCCCGTCTGTATCTCTCATCAGTGGCTGGGCATGTGTCTGTGGCACCCCCTGTGGTCTGGAGGACTCACACTCATCCTCTATTGCACCTGGCTCCTGGCCTGCCCTCCCCTAGTGCTCTGGGGGGGTCATGCAGAATGGAGTGTTGGACAAGTAATGATGTCTCCTGAGCAGCTACCCTGCAAGAAGCCCTTCTTTGAATGCCCTACAACGGGGCAGTTCTTCGCCCTCCATACCATTCTTCCTGACCATTTCTGGAGGCAACACCTTAGAGATCCATGTAAGGGTGACTTCATTCTAGCTGGAATGAAGACCAATTTGGGGGCTAGTTCACCTCTGCAGAATTATGGCTATCGAGCCAGCAGTCCTACAGCCCAGGGGTGAAACACACAGGCTCTGGACTCAGAACACATGGGATCAGGTCCCAGTCTGCCACTTAGAGCTCTGTGATCTTGGCTAAGTCACTTAAGCCCTGCCACAGTTTCTCTGTCTATAAAATGGTCCGATAATAAAATGGACCTCAAAGTATGGTTGTGAGATTTAATGAGCCAATGTGCACCTGTTACAGCACACAGTAAGTGCCTGATGAATGTGACCGGCCACTAACACTCTCTGATCGCACAATTGCTCGTGAGAGAGCTAAGATTTACATCCGTTTCAAAGATCAGGAATGTGTGACACAAAGTGTTCAGCATCTCTTACAAACACCCCCATTTATGCTGTCTCTAAATCACCAGCGTTAGGAATAAGGAAGGAGGAGAAAAGACTGAGGTGATTTGCTTTTAACAAGCCCCTCGGAGGCTCTTGACAGCATCTCTGGAGTTAATGATCGCCTGAGGTCCAGAGAAAGCATGTTTGGTGGCTTCTAGGCCGAGCACAGAGCAAGAAGAGAACTAAGGTGCCAGGTGCAGCCCTGGGCACTCCACCTGCACTATTTCCTCTACGGTGATGTCAACCTATGTGCTGGGCGTCACATCCATTTTATGGATGAGAAAAGTCAAGTCCAGACAAGTTAAGTAATTTGCCCAAAAATCACATGGAAAGTATCAGAGCTGGGATTTGAGCCCATGACAGTCTGATTCCAAGGCCCATGTAGTTTTAACTCTACTTCATTTCTTCTTCAGAGGAACAAGAAAGAAGCCAAGGGTGTGGTCCAACTCGTTGGTGGATAATGGGCCACCGGGTGATCAAGTAGTGTCCTTATTTTTATTAAGAAACTCACTTAAAACACATTTCTAATGCATTAATTACTTTTAACGAGTATTTTGCGGTGATTGGGAACCATTTTTGATGAACAGGGAGCATGAATTGAGTCTTGATGGCCAGTTGGAGTCAGACCTGAAACCTGCAGATGCAGGCAGGTCCTGCTGGGCTGACTTGGGAAGAGCTGCGGCCCTTCATAGAGCTTCTCTGAAACCAGAGAGGAGCAGGTCAGGAAGGGGCACGTCTGTTGTCTGATAGCAAAGCCCCCCGGCTTTGTCTCCCCGACCCTGCGTTGGGAAGTGGCGTTCCCCCTGAGACCCGCACTGTGGGCATTCTGTGCCCCTGTCACCGTGTCCTCACAGGCCAGAGTAGTACATGTTGAAGAGTTTTTGTGCAAATCTTATTTGATGTGTTTTTTCCTTTAATTTGCCGAGAATCCGTTGCTGGGACCAGCTAGGCCTGGGCTCTACTTTCCCTGTCAGGGGGATGGAACCCCGCTTCAAGCCAAGAAGAAACTGAGTTCCCACTTGCCCGAGAGTCATCTGGGCCCCAGCAGCCCGTCTGGCAAGGAACCCCCCCACACTCACTTGGAGAAGAACGGTCAGTAACCCAGAGTGTAGACGGGAACTGTACCAGAATCCACACCTGCTCCCTGATGGGAGGCCTGGGAACCCAGCTCTGGTTCTCAGTCACCCCAGTGGGGCCGCCCCATTAGCATGTGGTTATCGGGCACCTTGCAGATGCTCCAGACTCGTCCCTTCTAGCCTCTCTGGTTTAGGGAGCCTGGGGACACAGGCTCATCTACTACACGTTGTGGCGGGTTGTCCCGTCCTGCTGGCGCCCCGTCTTCTGACACCTCACCCGACGATCTAGGCACCAGGTCCCGCAACCATTTCATCCCGGAGGCTGATCCCAGAGCCTATTTCACGGCTCATTCAAAAGGAAGATGAGGAGGAGTATTCTGTGCCATCTAGTAATGATTTCATTCCCGAGGGACCTGCTCAGCAGCAATCCCAACACAGCCCAGTGCCTGGACCGTTTGCAATTTGCCAGTCTGATTAAAACCACCCAAACCCCATCAAGCTCTGCATTGGGCCCCCAACAGAGGCGGCACCACCGGGCCCTCGGGGACACACGTCCCATCTGGTCACCGTGAAGGAGGCTCGGACGGGGAAGGGAGCAGAGTGTGTCTGACTCACATCAGGCCGTGGAGGTGGGAAGTGACACCCACCAATGACGGGAATCTAGGCCCCCCTGAAGACAGCCATCCCTGTGAAAATACATCTGAGAAACGTTAGCCCCAGAGGACAGAACAGAGCCCTGTTCATGCCCGTGTTTCTGGGCACACCCACTGCCCCCCCTTCCCCCCATCCTGGCTGCTCCCGGTGGAGACCCTGGGGACAGCCTGGCCAGCCCTCGAAACAGGGCGCCACGGGGCGTGAGTGGAGGAGCAGGGGCTTGGCTGTCGGCGGGAGGTTTCAGGGAGGGGGGACATGAGCCACAGTCTGCATCGACATGCTGAGGCCAGCTTGATGCCCCTGCCGGCCTGTCCCCGGGTCCCTGCAGGTCTTCATGGTGCTTCTGCAGCTCTCCGTGCTCTCCGGAGCCTCGAGGTGCCATGGGTCCTTGAAGAGGCTCTGTCCTCCCACCGCGAGCCAGGAAGGACCCTCCTGGGACCGCAGACTCCGAGAACCTGTCCCGGGTGAAAAAGATGGTGGCTGCACCGTGGGGGCTCTGGGGTCGCAGGCAGCAGAATCCACGCTGAGTTCTGAAGCAAGGACGAGAGCATGTGACCAGAAGGACGTGGGGAGCAGGGCACCAGGCTCGGAGGGCGGGGACCAGGGCGTCCTCGGGGTGTGGGCCGAGGAGCGCACGGGAAGTTTGCTGTTGGGGCAGACGGATCAAACCCTCCAGGGAGAACAGATGGGTCCCCACCCACAGGAGGCGGTGGGGCCACAGCGCCAACGGCCACCCCAGGACCTGTCCACAGCACTATGCCTCTGACCCTGGCTGGGACCCCCATGAGTAAAGGTCAAAGCTGGTGGAAACTGGGGGTCACTTCCTCACTCTCCCCATCTCAGAGGGCGGCAGGCAGCAGCAAGATCCCGGCTGTGCTGTGACCTGGGCAGACAGCGGGAGCAGACGGCGGACTAGGGCCGTGCTCACTGGACTCCAAACTCCTGGGTGGCCGCCCCGCCTGGAATGCTCCGCCATGGTCCTCCCGAGGCGGAGAAGGGGGCTCAGAGACTAACCAACTTTTTAAAAAATCATGTTGTGTGCTAAGGGGAGAAAAGAAAAGGCAAATAACTGCTATAGTCCATCTTTACGGAGTGATTCAATGAACACGGATTCAAAAGAAAGAAACACAACATTTTTACTGAAGTCTAGAGCAGCCTGAGGGGCTTTGGGAAAACTAACTGGGCCACCCTCCTGTCGTTATACCTGTTTTCACGTCAGGCAGCCCCTCGGCCCCCGAGGCGATAGCAAGTGGTACTTGCAAGTGCTCTAAGAACCGCAATGTCCAGTGTGACTTTACAAGTCCCGGAGGGTCATACGGTCTGTTTCCCCTGACCATTCATGCCACAGAGGCTTACGGAGCGCCCAGTGAGTGTGGGACCCGGAGCGAGGGGCGGGGGTTCCGGGGACAAGCCGGGCGGGGAGCTGCTGTCCTCGCGGGGGGCCGACAGAGAAGAAGCAGGTACACAGACGCGGGACCCAGAGAAGTTCAGCGTGACCAGCGCATGGAGGCAAGTAAACCGCGGGGGCGTGATGGCGGGGTTCCCATTAGATCGGGGGTCCCCCGAGGAGGGGGCTCGGGGGCTGAGACCCAGGGCGTGGGAGCAGCTGCTGGGGGCTCTGGGCAGAGTGTCAGCGGCCGGCAAACTCCGAGTTAATCGCTCGTGGCTTCTGGGGGAGCAGCGACCTCTCGGCTGGTCCTCCTTCCCGCTCCTGTCTGTGGCCTTTGCGGCGAGGGCGGGGCTACAGCTGCCACTTTGCTGCCGACTCGCCCGGCCTGAGCATGTCCCCTGGGTCATCTGTATTTACCCTTCAGCAAATGGAGGGATGCAGATTCTCGAACTCCACCCTACTTATTTTAGAACACACAAGTCCTTCCGAGTCCCAGAGGTTTGCCTGTCAGTGTAACCTTAGGCATGCGTGCATTCACGCATGCATTCCACAGAGATTTAGGAAGCGTCTGCCTCGTGTCTGACACCGTTCTAGGTACTGGGCACAAAGCAGCAAGAAAACCAGACACACGAACAGGGAGATCCCTGCCCTTGCGGGGCGGACGTCCTGATGAAGAAAGACGAACGCTGCCAGGAATGTAAATCAGTGGAAGGAATGGTCTGTGGGTCCTGGCCAGTGCTTTGGTGGGAAATAAAGCAGGGAAGGGACAGTGAGTGTGCAGGATGTGGTGGGGGATGTGTTCTCCAAGTGGGCTCCTGGAGCTTTCCTTGAGAGAGTGAGGGAGAGGGAGCAACCCTGAGACTCTCTGAGGGGAGGAGCTTTCCCAGCTGATGGAATGGTCGTGCAAAGGCCCTGGGGTAGGCCTGCACTTGGTATTAGTAGGCACAGCCAGGAGGGCAGGGAAGCCAGAGAGGAGGGAGAGAGGGGTATGAGCCAGGGGGAATCAGAGTAGTGAGGAGGGGCTGAGTCGGGCAGGCCTCCAGGGCACTGTAAGAACTTGGCTTCTACTCCGAGTCAGGTGGGAGCTGCAGAGGGTTTTGACCAGAGGAGTGACAGGACCTCATTCCACTGTTGGTTTGGTTGAACTCACTTCTTAAACAGGACTTGGCCTCGGCCGTCTCAGAGTCCCGTGGCTGCTGACACGTCCACTCCTGGCACCTGCCTGGCTGGGTGGCCCAGGGCCTGCTCTGCCTGGGCCTCTCATTTGTGGCATTTCTCACGTTCATGGCCTTCCGAGGCTGGCCCATTTATGAGCCTCATTACACCTTGGCACAGAGAATGAGGCTCAGCAAATGGCTCATAAAGCATCTTTTTAAAGGTTGATGGTCACTGGCGAGGGAAGAAAGGGCCACTGAGCATAGATGCTCTCTTTGATGAGGAGGATTTTCAATTAAGTGAAATGAGAGCCACGCCTCCTTACAGGTACCTGGTCTGATTACCAAGCAGCCTCGGGGTGTCTTGGAGGCTGGGACCATCAGCCCCGTGTGAGCACAAGAGCTGGTACCTAAGCGGCTGCCAGGTGGGGGGGGTCAGGCGGTCCCAGCCCTGCCGCCTGCTCGGCGCAGGTGAGCTGTGCGTGCGCAGACACTGTGCTGGAGGGACCGCGCTCTGGCCAGGAACTCCTGGGAGGGCAGGGATAAGGTCTGTTTTCGGATTCGTCATGCATGGGGCCTGGCACCTGCCCTGGCCAAGGCAGGTGTGTAGGTGTGGGGTCGATCTCAGATAATGGGCCCCGCTCAGTGGCCCCGGGGACAAGAAGGGAAATGAGCCTGAGAGTGCTCTTGGCCACACCTCACGAAACTCCGACAGCGTGTCCTACTTAATTCTTCCATTCATTCAGTTATTCAGTGATGATTTATTGAGTACCCAGTGTATTAGTTATCTATTGCTGAGCAACAAATTATCATAAACTTAGCAACTTAAACAATACTCCTTCAATATTTCATAGTTTCTGTGGGCCAGGAATCTGGGCCCAGTTTTTCTGGGTTCTCTGCTCAAGGACTCTTGCTGGCTACAATCAAGGGAGTCAGGCAGGATGGGGTCTCATCTGAAGGCTCAACTGGGGAATGATCCACTACCAAGCTCACTCACATAGTTGTTGGCACGACCTGGTTCCTTTGGGCTATTTGGCTGAGGGCCTCAGTTCCTAGCTGGCTATTGACTGAAGGCTGCCCTGAGTTCCTTGCCACATGGGTTCCCCCTAACCCCCCCTGCCAAGGCATTGTGCTTCATCAAATCTAGCAAAGAGAATGTCTTCCAGCAAGATGAGAGTCACTATGTCATGTAACCTAATCATGAATCGGCATGCCATCAATGTTGAGGTCTCCCACTGGTTAGAAGCAAGTTACTAAAGTGGTGGGGGATTATACAGGTGGTGAATCCCAGAAGATGGGAATTGGGGGCATCATCTTAGAAGATGCCTCTCACAGTGGATCACAGTCCACCATGTGGACAACCTCTAAGATAACCCCCAGTGATCCCTGTCCCCTAGCATTCATGCTCTTGTGTGAGTGTGTGTGTGTGTGTGCGTGTGTGTGGGGGGTGGACTTAGGACTTCATTCTAAGCAATTAAATATGGCAAATGTAATGGGATGTCATTTTCATGGTTCTGTGGCTTTTGTCTCGCTATAGACTCTTTCCCTGGCTTTGCTAAAGCAGCTTGTTGTTTTGGAGAGACTCCTGTGTCAAAGAGGGTGGGCTCTGGTCTCCAGCCAGCTAGGAACTGAGGCCCTCAGTCTAAGGCCTGCAAGAACTGGCTCCTGACAACAACCACAGGAGCTTGGGGGTCAGACCCTTTCCCAACCAAGTCTTCAGATGAGGCCCCTGCCCAGTCAACAACCTAAATACAGCTTGTGAGACACCGTGGAAAAGGGGAGCCAGCTGAGCCAAGCCCATATTGTTACTTACAGAAACTGTGAGATAATAAATATGTGTTGTTTTCAGCCATTACATTTGTGGTAATTTGTTACACAGCAATAGAAAACGAACACACCCACTTAATGCTAGTCACTGAGCTGGGCCTTCTAAAAAGGTTTCTCTCCAGAGAACAGCTTCAGGAATGTTCTGACATTTGCTACACATAGGCAATTTCAAAATGAACACCCCTTATAACCCCATTTCATGTTTGGGCGGAAAACAGTGATTAACAAAGCCTGGGAAAGCGTGAGGCATTTAAATGCACCTGCAATTTTAAGCCTTTCAGAGCTCAGCTTTGAGAGCTGCCATGAAAGACGCAGGTAATTACTCCATGGGACTTGGTCCGTGGGAGGGACGGTGGAGACGCAAGGGCTTCAGGTTGGTGGTGGGTTGTCCAAAAGGACATTAGATGCAGAAGGGAAGGAATGAGATGGTCCCAAAGGATGCCAGCCGAACACTGGGAAGCCCTGTAGGTCAGCCTCTTCTGTCTCCCACCCTCGCTGTGACCACCTGGACCAGGGCACCTGCCTGATGACTCCCATGGTCTCCTCAACGGTCCCCCAGAGTCCTCTCTTGTCCCTCGCTGGTGAATTCCCAATGTTGTGGCCAGGGGGTGTTCTAAACTCCCCAAGTCAAAAATCCTCCCACTACCCTTGGGACGACACTTGCGTTCCTGCCTGTGGGTGATGTGTCCCCTACACGGTGGGTCCCGCTGGTTCCTGTGGCCTTGCTCCTGACCCTGGTCCCCTGACCTCTGCACTGTGTCTGCAGCAGCCTCCTCTGTACCTTGCTGTTAGGTCACCCTCTGGCTTTTCTTCTCAGCATTCAGATCTCAGAGCAAGTTCCCTCCTCAAGCACCATCTCTAACTGCTCAGAACAACTCATGGAACTCCATGGCACCTCTGATCACTTTAAACTGCTCTGTTCTACTGCTCTGGCACCATTGTGCTGCTTCACGTACTTACCCACCTACTGACAGTCTTCCCCAGCAGAATGCGAAGCTCCTGGGGACAAGGGACCTTGTTCCTTGGGGCCCGGTGCCGAGGACACCGCCTGGCACAGCATGGTCATCAATCAACTTTGGTCAGATGATGAATTGTCTGTCTTCAGAACACGTGGCAAGAAGTTTATGGAATCTCCCAAGGACACTTATAACTAATAAGGGAAGAATCTCAGTTTCTCCCAGAGAAACAGGCAGAACCCTTGCTGGCTGGCTCCATCCCTTCCCGGTCTCCCTGCCCCACACACCCGACTGGCGTTGTTTGGGCTCACCTCCCAAATAAACTACTTGACCTTGAAGCCTCACCTCAGGGTCTGACTCTGGAGAAACCAAAACCAAGACACAGGGTGGAGGGCTTACGTCTGGTCTGTGTTTACCTTCTGCACATGTGATGGACATATGTGCGTATGCATGCATCATGCGTGTATTTTCCCTGAGTTGGGGGATTTGCAAGACCGAGACGTGGGTACAATCCTGTGTCAAGGCTTCTCTATGCGAGGCGGGGAGCCTGCGGTCCTCTCATCCGTCTCCCTCATGGGGCGGGAAGTGCAGGACAGAAGCTGCGCAGGGGGAAGGAGAGAGGGAAGGGGGGCGAGGCAGGCGAGGGAGGGGCGGAGGAAGGAGTAAAGAGTGGGAGAGGGAGAGGAAGGGGTGAGGTGGGTGTTCGTGGAGCTGGGGGGGCGGCAGGAGCAGCCTGACGGGGAAACACGAGTGTCCCTCAGCGGCCCCTCGGAGCTGAAGAACTCTGGTGTCCATCAGATCTTTGGGGCCAGTGTCCCTGCCAGACCCGTGGGGCCCGGGCCTATGTGTGTGCAGACTGACACACTCACGCACGCCCCTGCACACATGCGCACACGGCCCGCAGCCGCACACTCTCGGGCACTCACACGCAGCACGTCCCGTGTCATCGGAATGCCAGGCCGTGCCTCTGCCTCCTCGGGCAGCCCCGGTGACCCTGCCGATCGGAGGCCAGCGTCCCGAGGGTGGGCCCTGGTGCCGGGCCACCTGCTCTCCCTGGCAACCCGGCCTCGGACCTGCCCTTCAGTGCGAAAGCTCGGGGCTTCCGGGTCTCGCCCGTTCGCTCGTGCACGTCCGCTGCTCACTATTCAGTACCCCCGCGGGGATGTGGGGCAGCGAGGGA
>NW_025409821.1:0-8896 GCF_002201575.2 Neomonachus schauinslandi
TATATAAATTAAAGTGTATTTATATGTACAAATATATATAAATATATATAAATATTATATTTATATATTACTGTAATATTTGATATATATATGATTCAATATATTTATATATAAATGTATATAAATATTAAGTAAATTTACATATATAAATATATATAATAAATATTTATATATATAAATATAATATTTATATATCTTTGTATATATATAAACATATTTATATATATAAACATTATATTTGTATATAGATATAATATTTATATACATATAAATATTATATCTATATACAAATATACTTATTTAATATAAATAAATACTAAGTATATTTATATATAAATGTATATGTTTATATATATAGATATACTTAATATTTATATACATTTTATATATAAATACATGTATATATTTATAATATATTTATTTATATATAATAATATATATATAAATATGATATTCATATATATAAATATCCTGAATATACTGAATATTTATATATATATTTACATATATCAGTATAATGTTTACATGTTGTACATATATTTAAATATAATATTTATATATAAATATAATATTTTTATATAATAATATTATATTTATATATATATGAATGTGCTAAATCTTTATATATATTTATATATATTATATATAAATATACTTAATATTTATATACATTTATATATAAATATAATATTATTTTTATGTATATAAATATCCTGAATATCCTGAATATTTATATATATTTATATATTAATATAATATTTATATATATTTATGCATATTTTAATATATTTTCATATATAAATATTATATATAGATATATATTTATATATGAATATAATATATAAATATACTTAATTTTTATGTATATTTATCTATATTTCAATATAATATTTACATATAGTTAGATATATTAAATATAGTATTTATATATATTTAAATATTTATATATTTATATATCTATATATAATGTTAAATATAATATTTATATATTTATATATATAAATATTAGTACATATAAAAATATCACTAATATTATATTAGTAATGTATATAATAATAATACGATATTAAGTTGGTAACTTTAGTATATATAGTATACTAACATTATAGTATACTAATATTAAAGTGTAGTATATATTAGTATTTATACACGAATAAGTTATCCATCTATCTATAAATGTACATTCTCAGGCTCCACCCCTGTCCTGCGGCATCAGACACTCTGGAGGTAGCCTGGAAATTTGTGTTTTAATCATTCCCCAAGTGACTGTGATGCCCAAGAGAGTTTGACAACCGTTGGCATGGGGACTAAAAGGCTGAACACTTTGAGTGCGGCTTCCCGCCTCTTGGAGCGTTGTGTAATAGTATCCCATACTTATGGGTAAGGTTTTATGCAATTTATTAATGGCTTCCATATATATTGGATCCTCATAATGGTTGTATAAAATAGAGATGATCTTTGCAAATGAAGAAGTAAAATTAAAATGACCTGTGTACTCCTGCCATTGTAATGCATCCTAATACAATCATCTCCCTCCCTCCTTCTCTCCTTCCCTCCCTCCCTCCAGTCACTCAGTCTCTGTGGTAGATGCAGTGTTGTGAAGCTCAGATTCCCTTTCACAAAGGAAGGCCATATGCTCCCAGGTACCAGAAGACTGCCCTTGGCTGCCAGCCATCTTTGGGACCCACTTTGCCTGAAGGCAGCCTCTCTGCCCAAGGTCACACCTCCTTCTCAAAGGCAGCCCATATCCAGTGACTCACCCTTATGAGGGTGTACTAATCTGGCCCTGCCCCATTCTCGTACACGTCCTCCTGAGTGTCCTGCACGCTATCCACTACCTCAGAGTGGGCATCCCAGGGAACCCAAGCTGGGACATTTCCTGGCATGTTCTTGGGCACTGACTGGACACTGATTGCTCCTAATGACAGATGATTGTATTGTCACCGCTGGTGTGACACCCTCCCCTACCCATACTCACATGCACACTAAAAATTTTCTGGAAATTTGAGCACGGCTCAGCAGACACCGAGGCAGCATAGATTGAGAAATATCTCTGAAAGCTCATTCCAGAACAAAAGTGGAGTATGCAAAGTCTCTCTTCAGCAGAGACCCTTGAGATATATATCTTGAATCTGTTTCCAGGTTGCCCGTTGCAAATCCTTTAGGCATGCAAAGCTTTTGTTTCCACTTGAAAATCTTCCTTTGACCTTTCAAAGTGTCCAGTTTCTGAAGGGCCATGACTTGCATCATTTCAGCATTTCACACAGTAGGCCTGGGGCATGACATAGCACAATCTTTCCAGCTACCTATTATGAAGCTGTCCATCTGGAAACTGAGGGCTCCCTCCACGCCATCAATCGCCTTTCCACGGAGCATGCGTCGTCCTCCCAGAGGTGGCTGCCTCCAGCACAAAGAAGTCCACTGTGTCTTGTTCTGTATCAAACATTCATATCTTCTTTTTCCCCCTGACAAAAAAAAGAAAAGAAAAAAAGATTTAAGACATGACACCCTTGGCACCATCCCTGACAGTTAGCTTTTCCTTTTTTTCTAGAAAATAGATGAGCTGTTGTCTCCACGAAGCAAGTACTCATTCGCACGGCTTTCGTGTTGCCCTTCCTTTTCCCGAAACTCATCATTTATTGATAGAGGGGCAGGCCTGGTAGAGCCGAGGGGAAAACACTGACCAGCAGGTTAATTGTGAAGCCACAGTGACAGCATGAGAGCAAGAGGAAATGAGTCCTGACGTTCTACATCTGCACAGTGACTTCACGGTGCAGGAACGGGAGACCTGCTCCCTACAGGAGCCAGGACTGGCATTGACCGTGGCAGTAAAGTTTGGCTTTACAAGTGTCAGCAAAGGAAGGACCACATCTAACCTAACTCAGTTTGCCAAAAAGAAGCAGAGTCCTTATTCTTGGGGGTGATTCCTCCCTTTACAGATGATGCTACTGAGGATCAGAGAGGTCAAGCGCCCGACCCAACATCACAGAGACTTTGCAATCCAGGCTTCTGTTTTTGTTTTCCCCCTCTTCCGCAACTATTCTTAGCCAATTATGCCTATATTGCTTATTTGGCAATGTTTTTATGAATTTTAAATTTTTGTTTCAGAGCTAACTGAATTATTCGGGAAAAAAAAATGGGCTGAACATCAAGATTTTCCCCCACTACACAGGTAACTTTTCATCAAAGTGTTATTTTAAAATGTTTAAACTTAATTTTAAAGCATTTTTAAAATTTCCTAGTTATTTATCTTAACATTTTTAAATATATCTTTTAAATTGTGATAACATATACACCACATGGAATTTACCACTTTATTTTATGTGTACAGTTCAGGGGTATAAAGTACAAACATCACTGCCATGAAGGTAATGCTCTCCAGAACTTTTCCATCTTCCCAAATTCAAACTCTGTGCCATTTAAAAACTCCCCATCCTCGGGGTGCCTGGGTGGCTCAGTCGGTTAAGCGTCTGCCTTCAGCTCAGGTCATGATCCCAGGGTCCTGGGATCGAGCCCCGCATCGGGCTCCCTGCCCCGCGGGAAGCCTGCTTCTCCCTCTCCCACTCCCCCTGCTTGTGTTCCCTCTCTCGCTGTGTTTCTATCTGTCAAATAAATAAATAAATAAATCTTAAAAAAAACAAAAAGCAAAAAACTCCCCATCCTCCTCCTCCCTCCCCTGCTGACCACCATTCAACTCTCTATCTCTATAAATTGACTACTCTTGGTCACTCATTTAAATGGAATCCTATGATACTTTGCTGTGTCTAGCTTATTTCACTTAGCGTAATGCTTTAAGGTTCATTCATGTTATGGCACGTGTCTGAATTCCACTCCTTTGTAAGGCTGAATAATATTCCATTGTATGTCTATATCCCATTTTGTTTATCCTTTCATCCATGCATAGAGACATGGGTAGCTTCCACCTTCTGGCTATTGAGAATAATACTGCTGTGAACATGGGTGTACAAATATATCTATGAGCTTAAACGGGATTTTTAAAATTAAAATTTATTTTTATTTATTTTTCTAAAGATTTATTTATTTATTAGAGAGAGAGAGAGTGCTTGCGAATGGGGGGGGGAGGGGCAGAGGGAGAGAATCCTCAAGCAGACTCACCGCTGAGTGGAGCCCACTGTGGGGCTCGATCACATGTCCCATGAGATCATGACCTGAGCTGGAACCAAGAGTCTCATGCTCAACCGATTGAGCCACCCAGGTGCCCCCAAATTTATTTTAGAAAAAATAATGTTGCATTTTCTACTGGTGAAGCTTATGTCATTTGAGCCAGGTTCTCACCATTTTATGGTCTGTACTACCCTATTATATTTTGGCTGCTTGGGTACCTTTAAAAACACAAACTATGGCTCTCTTTTTTCATCTGGCTAGCCAGTGTGCATAACAACAAAGTGGGCACCACTGACTGAAAAGTGGTACAACTCTTCTAGAACATCCCTCGCCAGAATAGGGCTTGCTTGGTTCCCTGCTACAGTTCTGCCGCCTAACAGAAGAGGCACTCAATTCATACTTGTTAGATCAATAAATGAAGGAACTATATATTTCTCTACAATTTAGTGTATTGATCTATTCATTTTCTTACCACATTTATTTTTAATCAAACTTTCCTTCAATGTATATCCAGCTATAGAGATCATTTTCTGTCGTAACCATCACTAGGTGGGATCAAGAAGAAATCCTTCCAGAGCTGTTAGTTTGTAACTAAATAGGTAAAGGCACTCCTTAAAAATAGAGAAGTCTCCAACTTTGCAATAGTGTTTGGTTCTCAAAGTAGCCTTTTTTGCCACAATAACTTAGAAACTCTGTTGCTGTGCTGGAGTTGTTTAAAAATGTAAACTCTGATCTCTTAGCTATACCTCAAGTTTGCAACCCTTCAAAAGATTGTCAGTCCTGGATGGCTCAGATGACCATGGTTATGATAATGCTGTGTAACAAACAACCACACATCTTGCTGCATACAGCAATAAGCATTTACTTAGCTCATGAACCTCAAGGGTGGCTGGGGCTTGGCTGATCTAGGCTGGGTTTGGCTGGGCCAGTCTGCTGCCAGCCACGAGTCCAACGAGGCATAGCTTCTCATTGAGGTTTGGGCTCACAGCTTGATGCATGTTCATTCTAATACCCTGGCGAAAGGGACAAGCTGTCTAAGGGAAGTACTTCTCGTGGTTAGGCAGAGGCACAAGACAGCAAGTGGAAACACCAAGGCCTCCTAGACCCTGGGTTCAGAATTGGCACGCCATCACTTCTGTTTCAATTCATTGGCTAAAGCAAGTCACATGGCCAAAACTAAGGGAGGGGAATATGTTCTCCCTTTGAGGGGGAAATCTGTAAAGTCACGTGTCAAAGATCTGGGTACAGAAAAGGCTGAAGAATTGCAGCCAATAATGCAACCTTCTTAACCCAGCTATGGAAAAATAGCCAAGAACAATCCGGCCTCTCCGAAAGAGGCAAATGGCCTGCCGACAACCTAGCATTTCAGTGTTTAGATATACTCCTACTTCGCAGACGGTGGAGGCTCAAGTAGGAGTCTGCTAAAATCTGGTGGCAGAATAGAAAAGTAAGAACTACAATACCTGCTCCTCCAAGTGTGCTCCTTTGAGTCATTAACGTGCCAGGCCTCATGGCAGCAGCCAAGAGAATGAGCCTGCTACCCGCCCTACTCAGGCAGAAATCGTCACTCTGCCTCAGATTCTTTCCAAAACAGTTCTCTCTGACTATAGCTAAAGTAAACCTTTCTCTTTCTATGAGAAAAAAAGAAAGGTATGCCTTGCATGTGATCCCTTCCCTGCAAGGATAATTAGTGTCAGGTGCCATTTTGATTCCATTGCTCACCCAGCAGCTAGCAGTAAGCACATGGGATTAGTCAAAAGCAAACAGCAAGGTCCCTTCCAGCCGTTGGCCCTGGAAATCGGGTATGGAGCAACATTTCTCTAGGCTCTTCTAACTGGGGCAAGGCAGTTGCCATCAAAAACTTGACACCCTGGAAGAAAGTCTCAGTGAGGCTGTTCTCCTTTGAGATGCCCCAAGTTCTCATGAACATTTCCGACCACACTCTGCTCTACAACAGGCAGGCCTGCAACGGGGGGACTGGGCCAGCCCAATTCTACCCACTGTCCGGTTCCAGTAACAACAGGAAATGTCAGGGACACAGATGAGGGGAGAAACCAAGGGCTCCCTTGCATAGCTGGCCTGTTTCTGAATGACTCAGATGTGGGTATTTTTCTCATCATGAAAGCCCTCCCTAGAGTTCCTTCTCTTTCATAAAAGTCCAAGTGATCTCTTTTGTGGAGATGACTCGGGGAAGCTGGGCTCCTCTGAGAGGAAGCAGAGTTGATGTGAAAGAGATGACTGGGGTTGGTAAGGATATGGTGAAAGTGGACGTCAGAAAAAACAGGCAGATAGGCCTATCTGTGGATTGGTCTAGAAATGGTTAGAGAGAAACTAGGACTTATTAAATGTATTCACATTGCTAATCCCATGTGGTGCAGATTATAGATAGACATGTCCATTCTACAGAAATGCATCACTGAAGACTGATAAATACTGACAGATGAGTCAAGCCTATGGTGGATGTTCAATCGATGTCCTGGAATGAATGAAGCCTGGTAACACCACCAAGGACAGAATATGGTGTGCAGGGATTAGAGTTCCCTCTGAGGGAGAGACTCAGACATTGCATCTCTCCCAAATTTAGGGATAGACTTGGCAGCCACAGCAGGTCACCGTGACACAGGTGTTCTTGGGTTCATGACGAAGAACTTGCATGACTCGTCTTAGTTATGCAGAATTTCTGACATTCAGGATCTTGTTGACTGCATCTTCCTGGTGTCTTTTCATGTGTTCCACTTTTCTCTAGGTTTCCAGTAAATGGTAGCATTATAGGCCTGATTGGATTCTGACTCAATTCTTCTGGCAAGAAGTCTTCAGGGATGGTGCTGTGTATTTCGCATTGCATCTCATGAAGAGGTTATCGCACTTCTGGTGATGTCGGTGTTGATCAAAGGGCTATCAGCCTGCCCCACCTCATAAGAAGTTACTCATTAATCCTTCATCTAAGTGTCCTAGCACCTACTGGGGATTGTTGCCTAGATCCATTATTTCATGAAAGACAGTGTGTCTCTTCTGCACTGGTCTCAACCCAGGGCCATGATCCCTGATTCTATCGAGTTCTCCCAAGTTTATGGCTCTCTGTGGGTAGGGTTGGGGTTGGGGAGGGACAAAAAACAACAGAGGACAACCGAACAGCAGGAGGCCTTTATGATTGATGATACATTCCTTTCCAGGTGTCGATCACTCTATGTTATGCAGAGGACGTTCTTCAAGTCCAGTGGCTTTCGTAAGTGGTGAGGCCCAAGTATCCTTACTGCTACTGCCAATGGAGAAAGACACTTCAGTGACCTGGACTCAGATCCGGGTTACACACCTCTGTAAGCCAGTCTGCTGGGTAATTTTATTTAATGATGTTATTCGACTCCCTGCTCCATGCTCCTGAACTGGGTCTTCTCAATAGTAAGGCAGTTCTGGATGTATCACCTCACTATACACTCCAGAGTTCGTTGTCATCCTTGCGATAGCAGGTGACCCCAAATGAAAACTGTGAACTCTACCAGTTCCTCTTCTTTTCCTCTGTCTTATCTGCATGGAATGTGTATGAGGTTGGTTTAGGGGATGATCTGGTAAAAACTGAGCCTCAAATCTGGGTTATTTAGCATTTAAAAAGTTTGCTTTTCACTCACAGTGCACATCTGAAGTGGGCTGGTGGGGAACCTTGGCCCATACAGTCACACAGAGTCCTAGGTTGGCAGAGACTCCACTGTTTTAATCCTGCCTCATCTGGAAACTTCATCCCCATGGCAAAGAGAGTTCTGGAGGTTCTTGAACCAGAGTCAAAATCTTTGGCTGGAAGCAGCTTAAGTCACCTCTGCTCTCAGCCCATTGGCCAAAATTCATCACTGGTCCCACCTACTCATTTAATCTCCCTGGTGCCTGGAATGGGAGGAGAACTGGATGTGGGTGGGTATGAGAAATACCCACCACTGAATGTTAGAGATTTGTAGAATAAGCCCTGCTATCATTTGAAAATTGTGCATTGAGGTTTGATGGTTGTAACAGTTTCTGGGATTTCGCACATTCTTTTATTTATTTGTTTGAGAAAGTTCTCTGGAACTTTACTACTTGCCAGACACATGTTCCAGACACTGGAAATAGAGCAGTAAACAAATAAGACAAATCTCTCCCCTCACGGTGCTTACCTTCCCAAGTCAGAGGAAAACAGTAAGTGACGACACTGAGTATACAGTACAGTGTCAGGCAGTGATAAGTGCTGTGATTCCAAGTAAAGCAAGGGCACAGCTACAGAGGTAAGAAGGTGGGTAGGACTTCAGGATGGGCTTCTCTCAGGAGTGGACCTTTAAACAAGGAACAGTATGGAGGCCAGTCATGGTGGAAGAGTATGGGTGTGGAGGAAAGCACATATACTGCCAGATATGGAAGTGAGTGGATGGGGTCAAAAACAGCAAGTCAGGATGGGCAAATAAGTGCAGGGAAGTGGGAGGAACACATTCCATTCCAGTTATGGAATCCATAAGTCACGGGGATGAAAGGCACAGCTTATGGATTCTGGTCTATGGCACTGTAATAGCGTTGTATGGTGACAGATGAGAGCTACACTCGTGGTGAGTGTAGCATAAGGTATAGACTTGTGGAATCACTATGATGTATACCGAAACTAATACAACATTGTGTGTCAACTATACTACAGAAGAAGAAGAAGAAGAAGAAGAAGAAGAAGAAGAAGAAGGAGAAGAAGAAGGAGAAGAAGAAGGAGAAGAAGAAGGAGAAGAAGAAGGAGAAGAAGGAGAAGAAGAAGGAGAAGAAGAAG
>NW_025409821.1:8996-10999 GCF_002201575.2 Neomonachus schauinslandi
AAGAAGAAGGACAAGAAGAAGGAGAAGAAGAAGGAGAAAAGAAGAAGAAGAAGAAAAGAAGAAGAAGAAGAAGGACAAGAAGGAGAAAGAGCAGCAGGTCAGAAGCTGTGGTGTAAGCACAACGAAGTGGGAGGAGCTGTAGCCACGAGGTTGGAGGAAGTGGCCAGGGACTGGGACACAGGGACCTTCTGAGCCCAGGGAGCATCTTGGATTATATTTTACATGTGATGAGAAGCCATGAGAGGATTTTGAGCTGGGCAGTGACTTTACATAATTTTTACTTCTGAAAGATCCCTCTGATTTCCTGGGGGCAAACACATTGTAGGGGGAGGGGGAGATTAGGGAGAAGGCTCTAGTGTGAGCCCCGGAGACAGATGGCTATGGTGACCAAGACTATGAGGGGAGTGGCTGGACTCAGGACACGTTTTCAAGGTAGGATTTGACAGGCCTTGTGTCCCCAGAGGTCACGGACGTTCAATCTCTCCAGGCCAACACATCCGGGCACTGAGAAGCTGTGTGATGTGATAAAAAGCGGGAGCCCTGGAGTCAGGCAGAACTGTGTCTGCCCTTCTGCTCCATCACTTGCCAGCTCTCTTATCTTGGGGGAAGTTGCTTAAACTCGAGAGCCTCTGAAATGGAGGTGACGATGCCCATTTCACAGGGCTGTTGTGAGGGTTACAAGTAGAATATGAAAGTGCTTCCATGTTGCTTACCATTTACTTTGGAATATTCCACTAGGGTAGTTTTAATCTACTCCCGATTCATAGTTGAAATGCACCTGAAAGACCCTGATCAGTACTCTGCGCCCCAGCAGAGGCTGGGACCAGTGCTTCTATGCTTGCTATTCAAAGTGCGTACACAAGGGCTGGCTTAAAAATTAACTTGAGAGATGTCAGGAACAATATTTCACTAGTGAAATTAGTGTGGACTAGAAATAGCGTAAGAACAAGGTGAGCTCAGCAGCCTAGCACTTTCTGGAAGGATGACTTCAACTCCTGTTGTTCTAGCCTCTGCCATTTCCTGGAGGATTCCCCTGCTGGATCTGATTTGAAGGTGAGAAGGTCCTGGCCCTGATATATTACCACATCTGCCTTCAGGAACCCCTTTGTGCAAGAGGTTGTCAGAGGGCCCAGAGGACAGCAAGAACTGGACTTCCCCAAACTTGCACCAAGAGCTCATCTGACTCCTCTGGGCTTTCTAATGAGGAACATTTTGAAAGTCAGCCTGATATCTGCTCTCACTATAACCTTCCACCCAGTGGGAAGGATGAGATAGAGCTGATCTACAAACGCCCCC
Organism: Neomonachus schauinslandi; assembly: GCF_002201575.2. Lineage (NCBI taxonomy): Eukaryota > Metazoa > Chordata > Mammalia > Carnivora > Phocidae > Neomonachus > Neomonachus schauinslandi. The sequence continues at coordinate 10,293 of NW_025409821.1, forward strand.
TCCTCCTACTCCGGCTCATCTTTAATCCCCAGAGGCTACCTAGATCAACTGAAAACACCAGCAACAATGAAAACCCAGTTTGACCTTGTGGATGGGCAGTTTGGCTGGGTCAGTTCTTCCCGGGAGCTTAGCCCAGTGCCTGGCATACAGGGGGCACTCAATAGTAGCAGCTGTTATTATTTTATGGGTGAGAAACCTGAGGCCCCAAGTGACCAATCAGTGAGTGGCAGAGCTGGGAAGAAGGCTGAGCTTCAGAAAATGCGGTCTTGTTCACCCTATTACACAGCCTCCGAGGAGACAGACTAACCCACTGAGTTACTCTCATGCTGCAAGGAATTGGGAGTCTTTGATAGCTGGGTGAGAAGTAACACCAGATGTAAAATTTAGAAAACTCTTCTGACAACAGAGTACAGGCTAGATTTCAGTGGATCTGAAGCTAGGGACAAGGAAACCAGCTAAGGTTCTCCTTAAAAGGAAAACCGGACTTGGATGTGAATGATAACAAGGGGCAAGCCTAATGACTGTGTGTGTGTCAGCTTGCAAAGGAAGGGGTAGCGGAACATGGCGGCTGTCATCTCTTCATCTGTCACATGAGATGTGTGAGGTGATGCTGAGTCCCTGTTTGCTCACTGGAGGATGATGGCAATGCTGGGGATGGGGACACTTGCTCCCAGGGTCTGAGAAGTGTAAGACTGGGAATCTACTCC
>NW_025409822.1:0-3154 GCF_002201575.2 Neomonachus schauinslandi
GCAGTCCTAAGAGGAAAGTATATAGCAATACAAGCCTTTCTCAAGAAACAAGAAAGGTCTCAAGTACACAACCTAACCCTACAGCTAAAGGAGCTGGAGAAAGAACAGCAAATAAAGCCTAAACCCAGCAGGAGAAGAGAAATAATAAAGATCAGAGCAGAAATCAATGAAATAGAAACTAAAAGAACAGTAGAACAGATCAATGAAACTAGGAGCTGGTTCTTTGAAAGAATTAACAAGATTGATAAACCCCTGGCCAGACTTATCAAAAAGAAAAGAGAAATGACCCAAATCAACAAAATCATGAACAAAAGAGGAGAGATCACAACCAACACCAAAGAAATACAAACAATTATAAGAACATATTATGAGCAACTCTATGCCAGCAAATTAGATCACCTGGAAGAAATGGATGCATTCCTAGAGATGTATCCACTACCAAAACTGAACCAGGAAGAAATAGAAAACCTGAACAGACCTATAACCACTAAGGAAATTGAAGCAGTCATCAAAAATCTCCCAAAAAACAAAAGCCCAGGGCCAGATGGCTTCCCAGGGGAATTCTACCAAACATTTAAAGAAGAATTAATACCTATTCTTCTGAAACTGTTCCAAAAAATAGAAATGGAAGGAAAACTTCCAAACTCATTTTATGAGGCCAGCATTACCTTGATCCCAAAACCAGACAAAGACCCCATCAAAAAGGATAATTACAGACCAATATCCCTGATGAACATGGATGCAAAAATTCTCACCAAAATACTAGCCAATGGGATCCAACAGTACATTAAAAGGATTATTCACCACGACCAAGTGGGATTTATCCCTGGGCTGCAAGGTTGGTTCAACATCCGCAAATCAATCAATGTGATACAATACATTAACAAAAGAAAGAACAAGAATCATATGATCCTCTCACTAGATGCAGAAAAAGCTTTTGACAAAGTACAGCATCCTTTCTTGATCAAAACTCTTCAGAGTATAGGCATAGAGGGTACATACCTCAATATCATAAAAGCCGTCTATGAAAAACCTACAGCGAATATCATTCTCAATGGGGAAAAACTGAGAGCTTTCCCCCTAAGGTCAGGAATGCAGCAGGGATGTCCACTATCACCACTGCTATTCAACATAGTATTGGAAGTCCTAGCCACAGCAATCAGACAACAAAAAGAAATCAAAGGCATCCAAATCGGCAAAGAAGAAGTCAAACTCTCACTCTTTGCAGATGATAGGATACATTATGTGGAAAACCCCAAACACTCCACCCCAAAACTGCTAGAACTCATACAGGAATTCAGTAAAGTGGCAGGATATAAAATCAATGCACAGAAGTCAGTGGCATTCCTATACACCAACAACAAGACAGAACAAAGAGAAATTAAGGAGTCGATCCCATTTACAATTGCACCCAAAACCATAAGATACCTAGGAATAAATCTAACCAAAGAGACAAAGGATCTGTACTCAGAAAACTATAAAATACTCATGAAAGAAATTGAAGAAGACACAAAGAAATGGAAAAACGTTCCATGCTCATGGATTGGAAAAACAAATATTGTGAAGATGTCAATGCTACCTAGAGCAATCTACACATTCAATGCAATTCCCATCAAAATACCATCCGCTTTTTTCAAAGAAATGGAACAAATAATCCTAAAATTTGTATGGAACCAGAAAAGACCCCGCATAGCCAGAGGAATGTTGAAAAAGAAAAACAAAGCCAGCGGCATCACAATTCCAGACTTCCAGCTCTATTACAAAGCTGTCATCATCAAGACAGCATGGTACTGGCACAAAAACAGACACATAGATCAATGGAACAGAATAGAGAGCCCAGAAATGGACCCTCAACTCTATGGTCAACTCATCTTTGACAAAGCAGGAAAGAATGTCCAATGGAACAAAGACAGTCTCTTCAACAAATGGTGTTGGGAAAATTGGACAGCCACATGCAGAAGAATGAAACTGGACCATTTCCTTACACCACACACAAAAATAGACTCCAAATGGTTGAAAGACCTCAGTGTGAGACAGGAGTCCATCAAAATCCTAAAGGAGAACACAGGCAGAAACTTCTTCGACCTCAGCCATAGCAACTTCTTCCTAGAAACATCGCCAAAGGCAAGGGAAGCAAGGGCAAAAATGAACTATTGGGACTTCATCAAGATCAAAAGCTTTTGCAAAGCAAAGGAAACAGTCAACAAAACCGAAAGACAACCCACAGAATGGGAGAAGATATTTGCAAATGACATATCAGATAAAGTGCTAGTATCCAAAATCTATAAAGAACTTATCAAACTCAACACCCAAAGAACAAAGAATCCAATCAAGAAATGGGCAGAAGACATGAACAGACATTTTTCCAAAGAAGACATCCAAATGGCCAACAGACACATGAAAAAGTGCTCAACATAGCTCGGCATCAGGGAAATCCAAATCAAAACCTCAGTGAGATACCACCTCACACCAGTCAGAATGGCTAAAATTAACAAGTCAGGAAACGACAGATGTTGGCGGGGATGCAGAGAAAGGGGAACCCTCCTACACTGTTGGTGGGAATGCAAGCTGGTGCAGCCACTCTGGAAAACAATATGGAGGTTCCTCAAAAAGTTGAAAATAGAGCTACCATATGATCCAGCAATTGCACTACTGGGTATTTACCCCAAAGATACAAAAGTAGGGATCCGAAGGGGTACATGCACCCGTATGTTTATAGCAGCAATGTCCATAATAGCCAAACTGTGGAAAGAGCCAAGATGTCCATCAACAGATGAATGGATAAAGAAGAAGTGGTATATATATATAATGGAATATTATGCAGCCATCAAAAGGAATGAGTTCTTGCCATTTGCAACGATGTGGATGGAACTGGAGGGTATTATGTTGAGCGAAATAAGTCAAACAGAGAAAGACATGTATCATATGATCTCACTGATATGAGGAATTCTTAATCACAGGAAACAAACTGAGGGTTGCTGGAGTGGGGGGTGGGGTGGGAGGGATGGGGTGACTGGGTGATAGACACTGGGGAGGGTATGTGCTCTGGTAAGCACTGTGAATTGTGCAAGACTGTTGAATCTCAGATGTGTACCTCTGAAACAAATAATGTAATATATGTTAAGAAAAAAAAAAAGAAGAAGAAGAAGGTAGC
>NW_025409822.1:3254-7502 GCF_002201575.2 Neomonachus schauinslandi
AGACGATGGACTCTGAAAAACAAACTGAGGGTTCTAGAGGGGAGTGGGGTGGGAGGATGGGTTAGCCTGTTGTTGGGTATTGAGGAGGGCACATTCTGAATGGAGCACTGGGTGTTATGCACAAACAATGAATCATGGAACACTACATCTAAAACTAATGATGTAATGTATGGGGATTAACATAAGATTAAAAAAAATTAAAAATAAATAAATAAAAATTTTTAAAAAAGGAAAAGAAAAAGCATTTGATAATGTACAATATTCATTCATGATAAAAACCCTTAACAAAGTAGGTTTAGAGGGAACAAACCTCAACATAATAAAGGCCATACATGAAAAGCTTTTCACGCTATTCCTTATGTTCTACATTTGAGTGAAACCATATGATAATTGTCTTGAGGACCACAGGGGAAGGGAGGGAAAACTGAATGGGAAGAATCAGAAAGGGAGACAAACCATGAGAGACTCTGGACTCTGGGAACAAAACTGAGGGTTACAGAAGGGAGGTGGGTAGGGAGATGGGATAACCGGGTGATGGGTATTATGGAGGGCAAGTGTGGTGATGAGCACTGGCTGTTATACACAGCTAATGAATCACTGAACACTACATAAAAAACTAACGATGTACTATATGCTGGCTAATTGAACATAATAATAAAAAATAATAATAATTTTTAAAAAAGAAAAGTAAATCCCACAGATAATATCATCCTCAAGGGGGAAAAACTGAGAGCTCTTGCTCTACAATCAGAACAAGACAGGGATGTCCACTCCCACCATTGATATTTAACATAGTACTGGAAGTCCTAGCTATAGCAATCAGACAAAAAAAGAAAAAAGCATATCCACATCAACAAGGAAGAATTAAAATTGTCACTATTTGCAGACAACATCATACTATATATACAATACCCAAAAGACACCACCAAAAAACTGCTAGAACTGATAAACAAATACAATAAATTTGCAAGATACAAAAATCAATGTACAGAATTCTTTTGCATTTCTCTACACCAATAATGAAGCAGCAGAAAGAGAAATTAAAGAATCAATCCCATTTATAATTGCAACAAAAACAATATACCTAGGAATAAGCCTAACTAAAGAAGTAAAAGATCTGTACTCTAAAAAGTATAAAATACTGATGAAAGAAATTGAAGATAACACAAAGAAATGGAAAGACATTCCATGCTTATAGATAGGAAAAACAATTATGGTTAAAATGTCTATATTATCCAATGAAATCTACAGGTTTAATGCAATCCCTATCAAAATACTACCAGCATTTTCACAGAACTACATCAAACAATCCTAAAATTTATACATAACCACAAAAGACCATGAATAGCCAAAACAATCATGAAAAAGAAAAGCAAAGCTGGAGACATCACAATTCCAGACTTTAAGTTATATTACAAACTGTAGCAATGAAAACAGAATGTTACTGGAACAAAAACAGATAAATAAATCAACGGAACAGAGTAAAAAACACATACATAAACCCACAATTATATGGACAATTAATCATTGACAAAAGAGAAAATAATATCCAATGGGAAAAAAGACAGTCTCTTTAACAAATGGTGTTGGGAAAACTGGACAGCTACATGCAAAAGAATGAAACTGGACCACTTTCTTATACCACACAAAAATAAATTCAAAATGGAAGAGAGACCCAAATGTGAGACCTGAAACCATAAAAATCTTAGAAAAGGACACAAGCAGTAAGTTCTTTGACATTGACCATAGCAAATTCTTACTAGATATGTCTCCTGAGACAAGGGAAACAATATAAAAAATAAACTATTAGGACTACATCAAAATTAAAAGCTTCTACACAGCAAAGGAAACAGTCAACAAAACTAAAAGGCAATCTATGGAATGGGAGAAGATATTTGCAAATGACATATGTGATAAAAGGTTAGTATCCAAAATATATGAAGAACTTATAAAACTCAATACCCCATAAACAAATTATCCAATTAAAAAATGAGCAGAAGACACGAACATACATTTCTCTAAAGAAAACAGATGACCAATAGACAAATGAAAAGATGTTCATCATCAATTACTATCAGGAAAATGCAAATCAAAACTACAATGAGATATCACCTCACACGTGTTAGAATGGCTAAAATCAACAACACAAGAAACAACAGGTGTTGGCAAGGATGTGGAAAAAAAAGAAACCCTTGTGCACTATTGGCCAGAATACAAACTGTTACAGCCACTCTGGAAAACAGTATGGAAGTTCCTCAAAAAGTTAAAAATACTCTTTCTGCCATTTTTTCCATGCTGCCATAATGGTGTGCATGTCCTTTTAGATGCTCTCAAGAGCATTAACAACACTGAAGAGAGGCAAATACAAAGTTCTTATTAGGCCATGCTGCAAAGTCATCATCTGGTTTCTAACTGTGATGATGAAATATGGTTACATTGGTGAATTCGAAATCATTGATGATCACTAAGCTGGGAAAATTGTGAACCTCACAGACTGGTTAAACAAATGTGTAGTGATCAGCCCCTGATCTGGTGTACAACTCAAAGATCTGGAGAGATGGCAGAATAATCTGCCCCTGTTCCACCAGTTTAGATTCATGTAGTGACAACCTCAGCTGGCATCATGGACCATGAAGAAGGAAGATGAAAACACACAGGAGGGAAAATCCTGGAAGTTTTTTTCTAGGAATGAATATATACATGCAAATAAAATGTCTCAATGGGAAAAAAAAAGTGAAAAATAGAACTACCCTATGATCCAGCAATTGCACTACTGGGTGCTTACCCAAAGAATACAAAAACACTAATTCAAAGGGATACATGCAACCCAGTGTTTATAGCAGCATTATTTACAGTAGCCAAGATATAGGAGTAGCTCAAGTGTCCAACCATTGATGAATGGATAAAGAAGATGTGATATATATGTACAATGGAATATTATTTAGCCATAAAAAATAATGAAATCTTGCCATTTGCAACAACATGGATGGAGCTAGACAGTATAAGGCTAAGCAAAATAAGTCAGTCACAGAAAGACAAATACCATATGTTTTCACTCATATGTGGAATTTAAGAAACAAAACAAATGAGCCAAGGGGGGCGGGAAATGAGAGAGGGAGGCGAGCCAAGAAACAGACTCTTAACTAGAGAATAAACTGATAGTTATCAGAGGAAAGGGGGTGGGAGGATGGTTTAAATAGATTATAGGGATTAAGGAGTGCACTTGTCATGATGAGTACAGGGTGATGTATAGAAGTGTTGAATTACTTTAGTGTACACCTGAAACTAATATTACACTGTATGTTAACTAACTGGAATTAAAATAAAAACTAAACTAAGTAAAATAAAATATAAAATAAATAAAATAAAAATCTCCTTTAAGGATAACATGATGTTTAAAGCATGTACCTATTGTATAACTGTACTGAGAAGTGATAAAACTTTTTGCAACCTGAGTAAGGGTAATAGGGTATAAAGTAGAGCAGAATGAGAGAAATTACTAAAAATCCTTTAAGGAGAGCATGATGTTTAAAGCATGAACTATTGCATTACTGTACTGGGAAGTGATAAAAGTATTTGCAATCTGAGTAGTAGTAATATGGTATAAAAAAGAATAGAGTGATGGCATAAAATAAAGCTGAACAGGAGCACATTGAATAGTGGCATGGAGCTTGGTATATAGTAGGCATATATTTCCTGTATATTTACAGATAACGTTTATATTTTTCTTCTGGCAGTATGGTTATTCTTGAGAACAATGAAACCTGTGAGGGAAAGACCTTCAGGGCCCTTACTATAACCACACAGGTAGATACTGGCCATTTTATAGATTCTATCATTACAGGAATTGGCAATACACACCTAGACTGAATGTCATAAACTGGTTCTAGGCCAAGCAATTAACTTTATAGCTTCTAGAGGTTGTAACACTCCGGTCCAACAAGCTGTGTTCCTGAATTCCTTCACATGAATTCTATTTCTAAATATTCATAATGCATAAGAGTGTCCTGGAGGATTAATAAGACTTAGTTCTCTGATTTCTGATATGAGTGGTGGAAGTGAATCAGATCCAGGCCTCTTTTAGGCAAACACTTTCCTGCTCTCTTGTATCCAGTTAAAATTAACAATGGTGATCTCTTCTGAAAATATCTTTATCTCTCTCCTTCCCTTCTTTTCTCTTTCTCCCCCTCCCTTGTTTCTCTCCTTCCTTCCTTCCTTCCTTCCTTCCTTCCTTCCTTCCTTCCTTCC
>NW_025409822.1:7512-9235 GCF_002201575.2 Neomonachus schauinslandi
TCCTTCCTTCCTTCCTTCCTTCCTTCCTTCCTTCCTTCCTTCCTTCCTTCCTTCCTTCCTTCCTTCCTTCCTTCCTTCCTCATGTCTCTCTTTCTTTCTAATGATTGCTGAACATATTCTTTGTGCTTGACACAAAAAATACAGAGATAAAACTCAAGGTCCCTGACCTCAGTAATAAGAAAAGTGTAGTAAGAGAAGAAGGAAAAGACAGTTACCATACATAAGAAAGGCTACACTTGCAGTATACACATGGTAATGAGGGAGTTCAAAGGAAGAACAATTACCACAGCTCACAGTGGGAATGGAGAGGTATGTGAGAAAAGAAAACAACAAGTGAAATCACTAAAGTTTTCCCTGGAAAAGGGAGCTTCCTGAGATGGGCACTAAAACATTTATAATTAGTTATATGAAGCTCAGAGCATAACATTCCAAACAAACAGATCAATGAATTTGTGTAAAGGTGGTTTAAAGCAATATGGCATGTTCAGGAGACTACAAACTGATATATATAACAACTAAAGCATAGAACTGTGAGGAAGGAATGGTGTGATGAGTGAGATGAAGTCATGCAGAAGTCAGATCAAGAAGCATCTTATAACTACCAAAACTAATCTAAGAAGAAGGAGAAAACATGAATAGCTCTATAGTAAATAAATTAAATCTTAATTTAAAACTTTACCAATATCATAATGCCAAGCACAAATAGCTTCACTGGTGAATTTAATAACATTTAAAAAGAAACAATCCAGTAGAGCAAATGGAACTCCTATGTTGTTGGTGGAAATGCAAATTAGTTGAGCCATTTAATCAATTTGGCACTTTTCTTCTAAAGTTACATATGCTTACCATATAACCCAGCAATCCTATTCCTAGTTTTTACTCAAGAGAAATGAAAATATATGTCTGAAGGCTTGTAAGTATAACACCATAAACTCATAGCACCATTCTTCATATTAGCAAACAAGGCAATCATCATCAACTAGTGGATGGATAATCAAATTCTGGTATACTCATACAACAAAATTTAATGAATTATTTTTTTTGTTTGTTTGTTTTTACTTCTTTTTTTTTTTTTCAGTATTTATTTATTTATTTATTTATTTTTTTTAATTTTTTTTTTATTCTTATGTTAATCCCCATACATTACATCATTAGTTTTAGATGAAGTGTTCCATGATTCATTGTTTGTGCATAACACCCAGTGCTCCATGCAGAACGTGCCCTCCTCAATACCCACCACCAGGCTAACCCATCCTCCCACCCCCCTCCCCTCTAGAACCCTGTTTGTTTTTCAGAGTCCATCGTCTCTCATGGTTCGTCTACCCCTCCGATTTCCCCCGCTTTATTCTTCCCCCCCCCCTACCTTCTTCTTTTTTTTTTTTTTTTTCTTAACATATATTGCGTTATTTGTTTCAGAGGTACAGATCTGAGATTCAACAGTCTTGCAAAATTCACAGCGCTTACCAGAGCACATACCCTCCCCAGTGTCTATCACCCAGTCACCCCATCCTTCCCACCCCACCCCCCACTCCAGCAACCCTCAGTTTGTTTCCTGAGATTAAGAATTCCTCATATCAGTGAGATCATATGATACTTGTCTTTCTCTGATTGACTTATTTCACTCAACATAATACCCTCCAGTTCCATCCACGTCGTTGCAAATGGCAAGATCTCGTTCCTTTTGATGGCTGCATAATATTCCATTGTATATATATACCAGATC
>NW_025409822.1:9335-9702 GCF_002201575.2 Neomonachus schauinslandi
ACCACATCTTCTTTATCCATTCATCTGTTGATGGACATCTTGGCTCTTTCCACAGTTTGGCTATTGTGGACATTGCTGCTATAAACATCGGGGTGCACGTACCCCTTCGGATCCCTACTTTTGTATCTTTGGGGTAAATACCCAGTAGTGCAATTGCTGGATCATATGGTAGCTCTATTTTCAACTTTTTGAGGAACCTCCATACAGTTTTCCAGAGTGGCTGCACCAGCTTGCATTCCCACCAACAGTGTAGGAGGGTTCCCCTTTCTCCGCATCCCCGCCAACATCTGTCATTTCCTGACTTGTTAATTTTAGCCATTCTGACTGGTGTGAGGTGGTATCTCATTGAGGTTTTGATTTGGATTTC
>NW_025409822.1:9802-10992 GCF_002201575.2 Neomonachus schauinslandi
GCCCATTTCTTGATTGGATTCTTTGTTCTTTGGGTGTTGAGTTTGATGAGTTCTTTATAGATTTTGGATACTAGCCCTTTATCTGATATGTCATTTGCAAATATCTTCTCCCATTCTGTTGGTTGTCTTTTGGTTTTGTTGACTGTTTCTTTTGCTGTGCAAAAGCTTTTTATCTTGATGAAGTCCCAATAGTTCATTTTTGCCCTTGCCTCCCTTGCCTTTGGCGATGTTTCTAGGAAGAAGTTGCTTCGGTTGAGGTCAAAGAGGTTGCTGCCTGTGTTCTCCTTTAGGATTTTGATGGACTCCTGTCTCACATTGAGGTCTTTCAACCATTTGGAGTCTATTTTTGTGTGTGGTGTAAGGAAATGGTCCAGTTTCATTCTTCTGCATGTGGCTATCCAATTTTCCCAACACCATTTGTTGAAGAGACTGTCTTTTTTCCATTGGACATTCTTTCCTGCTTTGTCAAAGATGAGTTGACCATAGAGTTGAGGGTCCATTTCTAGGCTCTCTATTCTGTTCCATTGATCTATGTGTCTGTTTTTGTGCCAGTACCATGCTGTCTTGATGATGACAGCTTTGTAATAGAGCTGGAAGTCCGGAATTGTGATGCCGCCGGCTTTGCTTTTCTTTTTCAACATTCCTCTGGCTATGCGGGGTCTTTTCTGGTTCCATACAAATTTTAGGATTATTTGTTCCATTTCTTTGAAAAAAGTGGATGGTATTTTGATGGGGATTGCATTGAATGTGTAGATTGCTCTAGGTAGCATTGACATCTTCACAATATTTGTTCTTCCAATCCATGAGCATGGAATGTTTTTCCATTTCTTTGTGTCTTCCTCAATTTCTTTCATGAGTATTTTATAGTTTTCTGAGTACAGATCCTTTGTCTCTTTGGTTAGATTTATTCCTAGGTATCTTATGGTTTTGGGTGCAATTGTAAATGGGATCGACTCCTTAATTTCTCTTTCTTCTGTCTTGTTGTTGGTGTATAGGAATGCCACTGACTTCTGTGCATTGATTTTATATCCTGCCACTTTACTGAATTCCTGTATGAGTTCTAGCAGTTTTGGGGTGGAGTCTTTGGGGTTTTCCACATAAAGTATCATATCATCTGCAAAGAGTGAGAGTTTGACTTCTTCCTTGCCAATTTGGATGCCTTTGATTTCTTTTTGTTGTCTGATTGCTGT
>NW_025409823.1:0-10991 GCF_002201575.2 Neomonachus schauinslandi
GGGCTCACTCCTTCTCCCAGTCTCCATCACTTCATTTCTCTTTTCCTCCCTCTTCTCATGCCACATCCTTTAACTCTAAATGTACTTTCTCTTTTACCAACTCAGCAGTGGGACCGTGGTGCACCTGGGACACAGTTGCACAGCAGGGTTTTAGTCCTTTTTTCAGGCAACACTGCTTCCTCCCCCAGTGAATATGTGGGTTTGTTTATCTAATATCTGGGAGAGGAGGGGTTTTGGGATCACTGATTTAAGTAGCAAATGAGGGAAGGGAGGAAAGCATGAGATGGATGTCAGTCTTGCCCTATGGGCCGAGTGATTCGCATGGTTATCTGGCATTAGCAAAAGACGATAAGAAGCCTGACTTCTTAAGGCCTGAAACAAGAAAGCATAAGTTGTCATCAGATGTCATCACCATCAATCATCTTGGGTACGAATGAGGGAGGCAAGGCAGGAAGGAGAAAACATGATGGGAAACAGGGCATAGCCAATTGAGCTTTCTGTCTTCGGGGCAGGGTCTCCAGTTCTTCCTTTGTTTGGAACATCAGCAGAGGACTGAGAAACAACGGCTGGTAAGATCTGATCCACGACTACATATTGCTACCTTGAGTACAAAACAGAGAGACTGTTTTTGAAAGACTCTTCTGACTGGATGTCTGCCGTTTCAATTTGGAACCTTTCACTCAGCAGTTGAGATAGAGACAGAGATAGATCATTTTTTAGAAGGTAAATTATTAGCTAATTTACGGCCTGACAGAGAAGGGAGTCTTCCCCATCCATCGTTGGCCAAAAATTTCCCCTAAAACACTTGTGGTGCAAGAGGGTGGTATTAATGCTTAGCTCAGAGAGCTACTGTGAGGCTCTGTGTGTTTAGCATACAGGGGGCACAAAATAAATGCATGGTAATGATGCGTCCTCATATTTCACAGGTCCGTTCAAAGTAGGCTCTGGGTCTAATTCACCTCCCCTCTTTGATTCTTCTGGCCCCGATTGGCTTCAGCGTCTCCCACTGTAAAATACACATTGGACTCGAATCCAACTGGCATTCACTTGGCCATGTGTTGGCCTGACTGGATGTTTTCTTTGGCCCACCTGTCCAGGTCTTAAAGAGGAAACCAGAGCCAACATGTTAAAATGGAGGTATTCTACATAGATATCTAGAATTCCCTTTTCCTCTTGAAAAATCAGGAGATGTGGCAGTGCAGAGTCCACATTCCTGCATGGCAGCAATCGGCTGGAGCCAAGCGGCAGCTGGCCCCTTAGGTAGAGCATGCACTGCGAGTTGGCCAGAGCCTGTCTGGACTGCTCCACTCATTTATAGGACCTGCTTGACCCTGCAGACAACTCAATTTGGGGCCCTCTGGACAGCTGGAAACAGTCTATGCCAGGCAGAAGGTAGGCACTTACTTGGTCAATGAGTAAAACGCCTACCCTTCTTTATCTCTACCATTCTCTTGTCTAGTCGTGTTAAGAAATCCCAGTTATTGAGTAAGGTGAGTCTCACTTTGGAAAGTAAAGTGAACAAGTCTGTTAGAGTCAGGATGGTCTATGTTATGCTGTGGTAACAAACAACTCCTCTATCTCACTGCCTTACAACAGCAAGGGTTTATTATTTGTTCACACACATCAATCCAGACATGAAATGAACACACCCTTCTATTTTGACAGGCATGGATACATACGTGAGTGCACGGCTATGTTTGCAATCACAAGTCAAAAGAAAACTCTGGCATATGAACATAGGACCTCCCACAGAACCCTATTTAGAGACTGATCAGCTTAGATTGCACAACCCTGTTTTCCTAAGAGACACAAAAAGGCCCCAATATCCAAGGCAGTAAGGGATGGAGGTACAAGGATATCCACCCTCAGCCAAGGAATTGCCCCATATAATAAAAACGGTCTGAAAAGCTTGTAAAAGAACCTGAAGGTTAAAAAAAAGAAAAGAAAAGAAAAGAAAATGTTAGGCATATTGGATATTAAACATTTTGCAAATGCATAAATAGGCAGCACTCTAGTGAGTCCTCCTCTTCTGGGCTTCTAGCTCAAGAGGGAGATGCACCCCAGATGTCCAATAGGCAGAGAAATGGAGCTGGCTGGCCTGGGTCGCAGAGAGGGGCTAGGAGGCTGGGGTCCTGTATCTCCAGCAGGAGCTGCACATAGAAAGGAAGACATCAGAGCCAGGTCACATCCATTTCCCCTCCAGGCTCTCCCCTCTCTTCTGTTCCACCCGATCTAGGCTTTGTCACCTGGACTACACACTGCAGCACAGAACCCTTCCTCGCTGATTTGCTCATCTTGGGTCTTGCCTCCTCCGATCCCTCCGTCAAAGCCACCACATTTCTTTTTGTGGAGCCCAGGCTCTTTGCATATGCTCCTCCCTAGCTCACACATTCCCTGGCTCCTCACCACCCACAGTTTCTGGTCTAGCCCCTCAGCCCACCATTCAGGACCTCTGTGAGTGGCCCCCTCTCCAGCCTCATGCCCTTCTGTTCCAGCAGTTCCTCCTTCACTCAGGTCGCTGCTGCACCCACACACTCGTCCCCCACCCAACATTTTGTTCTGGCAAAGCCCAGCCTTCCCTCTCAGCCTTCCCAGGCATCTAGCTGTCCTCAGACTTCCTCTGGTCCTTCCACTCCAGGCTCATCTATTGAAATTTAGCCACAAAACACAAGGGAAGTATGAAGGCATCCAGGTCCACATGGAGACTGGAAATCAGCCTGGGCTCTTATCACCTATGTATATCCTGCCCACCACAGCAGACTGCAGGGGTGTGGGTAGAAAGCTCTGGGCTGAGAACGAGGAGAACTGGGTGTTCCACCTGATAGGCTGCATGCCCCCAGTGCACGTCGCTGCCACTCGCAGGGCCTCAGTTTCCTCGTTTCTTGACGCCAGGGCCCTGGGCATTTGCTGTTGAGCACTGAGCTCGATAAACTGATGATTCACCATCATCAACCATCGACTGCCATCTCTGGCATCAGACCGAGGAGCTTGGGTGCCTGGGCCCAAGGCGGTTCAGCCCACTAACCCTGGCCTCCCAGTTAGGCCCTGCTTACGACAACGCCCTCCCATTTGCCAACCCTCCCTACCACCCCGTGTTCTCCTTTCAAGGACCAGGCTACCTGCCGCCGCGGAGGGTTGCAGCAGGGAGACGGAGCCAGAAGACGCCTGGGGAGAGTCTCTCAGAATCAGCAGAGCCTCGGCCGCTTCCAGCTTCCGCTGCCACTCCGAGGCAGAAACCGAGTCCTGGTCAGAAGCTTCAGGAGCCTGCAATGGAAAGGCTGTGAGAGAATGGGACCTGAAAAGCCATGCCTCCCCACCTCATGGGGCCAGTGGCCCTTTAGTCCCGGGTTCCGCTGAGGGCCCCACCCACGCACCCAGAGTGGGCACCAGTGGGGACTTCAACTCTTCCCAGTCACTAAGCTTGGCCCCTGGCAGGGTTCTGGACCCTGCTCTTTCCCCAGGATCTGTGGCTGCAGGAGGACAGGGCCAAGGACGGATGGCACAGGGCTGGAGGACCAGTGCTGAGCATCTAGAAACAAGGAAAAGAGAGGCCAGGGGATTCAACCCTCTGACAGACACATACTATCAATAGAGAAACAGGGCCAGGATCTTGCAATATCTGGATGTGGGGTTCTGAATGCCGGCGGGCCATCAACCGTTGTGGCTTGCACAAGTCCTTTCCCCTGTTTGGTCTGTTTTCCTTTCTATGTCCTTCTTCACTCTCTCTCCCGAGATGCTAATTCCTGCCAGCATTTCCAAAACTCCCAGGGCAACGGTGACGATTGTGGGGAATCCCAGGTGTCTGTGTTCTAATCTGCAAAGCACCCTGAGAAGTGGGATCACGGTCCCCGTCCAGGGACTGGTTCTCACCTCCATATTCCCCAAACCCATGGAGCTTGAAGGACCAGCTTGGCTCATCTAATAGCCTGGAAGCTTTCTCTAATGAACTCTGGACTCTGCCCCTGGGCCCCGTGGCCCTCACCATCTTGGCACGTCCCCCCCTTTTCAACAGGACCTTCTATCCCATCAATCTGTTTCATGTGGAATAACGGCCTCCGTTAGTTGAAGTCCTGCTACGTGGCACGCCTTGGCCTAGTCAGTGCTTGTAAGTGTGGGATATTGTCCCCATCAGCACACTGCTAGTACACACTGGAAATGGAGGCTTGGAAATGTAATGTCACGTGTGCAAAGTCTCACAGATAGGCAACGGCAAGGCTGGGAGAGGCCTGTCCTTGCCCGCTAGTCTGAGATGCTGCCTTCTCCACTCCTCCTCCTCCTCCCCCGACCCCTCCTCCCCCTGCCGCTTCTTGTCCTGCTCCTCTCCTCCCCCTCCTCCTCCTCCTCCTCATCAGCCGCCTCCTCCACTCCCTCCTTCTGTCTCCCACGGCATCAAGCACAAAGGTTGGGCACCTGATAACACAATATACAACTAGCTCCATGTGCCTTCTCACTTTACTCACATGCTGGGCAGGGCAGGAGTCCTGTGGGGCTTCCTGGAAAGAGAAATTGTTCGTTGCATCTTCAAGGCTGCTGGAGTCCAGGACAGAGACAAAGAATTTTGGGCATGACCAGTCAGCAGAGCTCCTTGGGCGCTTGCCTGGAGGAGCAGAGAGCACAGGGTGGAGTCAGGCACCAGGCCGGCCATGGAGAGGAGATATGTATGGGTATGTTCTGGGATGAGGATAGGAGCCCAGAACGTCAGAGCTGAGCAGACCTGGAAGACCAGCCAGTTCCTACTCTTCATTTTCCACCTGGTGAAATTGAGGCCCAGGGAGGACAAGTATTATTTCCCCAAGGTCATATGGCAAGCTGCAGTAGGGTTAGGGAGGGAACCCACGTCTTCAGGACACAGAGAAGAGTCTGGGCTGTGAGTGCGATGGGAACCTCCCCCACAGCCCCCAGGCTCTCCTTACCTCCCTGGGGGTTGCACGGGGGTGGGTGGGCCTCAAGCTGGGACATGATGTTCTCCTTCCCAGCTGTGGAAACCTGGGGACACTTTAGGTGAGCCTTTCACCCTGAACCCACCCCACTCTTCCTCACCCCCAGTCTGGGGTCTCATCTCACCGTGGACCATTTTGACCCGCCAGATCTCTCCTTCCCACCAACACTTGGTAGATAATGTTGATGACGTCTATTAGGTGGGGCAGCTAAAGGCCCGAGGAGTAATTTGCCAAGGCCACATCAAAACTGGGTAGTAGGACTGGCGACAGAACTGCTCAAAGCTCCCTACCCCCAAACCCAGACGCCCTCCTTGGCCAGAGACACTCACTGAGGGCTCCTGCTTGAATGGTCAACTTCTTGACATGGCTGTGAGCTTTGGGAGGGGAGGCCTCACTCCTTGTCAGTCCTTGAGCCAGGTGCCTCTTTAGGTGTGCCCGCTGCTCCCTCTTCAAGGCACTCTCAGCGGGCAAGACACTGTGGTGTTCCCTAAAGTGGGGGATTACAGGTCAACAGTCAGTCACATTTAGGGGAGGCCCACTCCCCATACCCACACCCCCTGTCAGACACCATACTCACGAGAAGAAGGCACACTTGGGACAATCGCAGGCCTGGAAGAGGCAGAGGTGCTCCTGGTCCTTGATTTGGTCAGTGAAGCCGTGGTTGTAGCAGCGGGCACAGCGACTTACAGCTCTTTTAGGGCCAAGTTCAATCCCCCACGGGGCTCCGGTCTCAAGCCCAGTGGGGGAGTCGGAGGGGCAGCAGGGCACAGCAGGCATTTCATTAGGATCCATGGTTCTAGGGCCAGGAGTGGAGGTCAGGATGGCCACATGATCCCCTACCCTCAACGTACTTCCTCTGCCCTTTGAAAACCCCACCTGAGGTGCCTGGATTCTTCTTCACCCAGCTCACCGCTGAAATCACATCGCACCCACCCTTCTCACTCACGTAGCCTCCTTCCCAGGAAGCCCCACTCACGCATAGCCCCATTCCAAGAAACTCTTGGCATGGTTCCTGTAAACTTTCAATCCAACTGCTAATCTCCTTGCTTACCTTCCCTCTACATAGAACCCATTTTCAGGCATACACATGCACTCCTGTGCCCCCTTCCACAATTACTGCCCTCCCCTTCTCGTGGATCATCCTGTACTCTGCCATACCTCACTGTTTTCCCTGCCATCCACTTCCACAATTATCTTCCTAACCTCCTGCCTTCATTCCCTCCCTATTCATGATTTTGGCTGCGCCCCCCCCCCACTCAATTCTATTATTAGTATGTCCTACATTCAACTTTCCTCTCACACCCCATTCTGATTTTCTTCCTGCACTCCACTGTAAGCTTAATTATTCTCTCAGCAAACCCCCACTACTTTAAGCTGACAACCCCTTTGTACCCCATGAAATTTGATTATGCTGCTGGATCCCAAGCCCCTCTTTCAATAATGATTTTTATTCATCCCTTCGATTGTTCATTGACTAGATCCTTGTTGAGCCCCCTATCGAATGCCAGACCCTGATCTAGTCAACAGCCGACCCCTCACCACACTAATTGTTTTCTTCCGCCAACAGAACCCTCTCTGCTCTCATGCAAACCCATGTATTCCCTGCACAGCCCCCCAACAGTCTTCCATGCTCCTCTTCACACTTCAACGGTTATGTTTGGGTACACCTTCCCCGTCCCTCACATCTGGGGTGCACCATCTCATCTCAGGCAGCCCATTCGTTGCCACTACCACATCAGAATCAAAGGATCAAAGGCAGGGGCATGAGCCCTGCCTTAGGTTCCAGAGGCCAGTGGTCAGGGGGCTGAGGCGAGGGTTTCCTCCCACAGGTTGTTGCTTGGTGGGGGGCGGGGGGGGAGAGGGGACGGGGCAGAGTGGGACATCAGGAGGTACTCCACTGAGGTGGAGGAGAGGAGAAGGAGTTGGTCATCCAGAGCAGGAGGGAGGGAGGAAAGAAGATGTGTGGAGAACGAGGGTCCTATTCCTGATGCCAGCCTGTGGTTACCTCAGCCGCCCGCAAGTCGAGATCCAACAGCAGGGACAGAAGGTGGGAGGGAAGACCCAGCCCTCTCTCCCTTTCCCGCCCTTCCCACAAAGGCCAATGAGCTTCCAGCGCTGCCTTCCTCCTCCCACGGCTGTGGCCGGTGACCAATGAGCTTCGAGTTCCGTCAAAGTTCACCCACCAAAGTCCCGCCCCTCTCGCCTTCCTCCCACTTCTCCGTGTGCTGGCTTTACTAAGCCAGTCAGTAACTCGTGAAGTGAGGTGAAGCGAAGCTTTGTGCTCCCTAAACCTTGTTTCCCAGACTTTTCTCTCTTGGGATGTGAAATATTATATGTGCATGCATATTTAACTCATGTCCTTGATATCCTGTAACTTACTCTTACGAAATTCCGCATGTGTTTTTAAGATTCATCCATATTCCTACGTCAGGGATTGTCAGTCAGGGGGGCAATTCTACACCCCCAGGGAACATTTGGCAGTGCCTGGAGTCATTTTGGTCCATCTTTGCCGTGTCTCTGTGTCTGAGCTCCCTCTTCGGTTCCACAGATAAATTTGTCTATTCCTGTGCTGATACTACACCATCTTCATTTTTACCTCTTGATAAGAAGACATCTTGATCTATGGTAGGGCAAGTCCCCACATCTTATTCATAATCTTAAACATACCGTCCTTATTTCTTCACCTTTTGCCCTTCCAGTATAAGCGTCAGAATCAGCATGTCACGATCCTGGAAAACTCATTTGCAACAGATTGGGGCTGCATTTTCATTAAATCTGTGGATAAGTTCCGGGAGAATTGACCATCTTTAGGACACCACCCAGCCCTCCTAGTCACCAACATGGCATATCTCTCCGTTTATGTGGGGCTTCCTTAACGTTTCCATCTTCAGTTCAGTATTTAGTTTTATCTTTTCTACATTCAGATCTTGTACATCTTTTCTTGCATCTATCCCAAGATACTCTAGAGTGTTGTTGCTCTTGTGCGTGTTATCCACTTAAAATGACATTTTCTAATTGTATCTAACTTACAGAAATCCATTTGACTTTTTAAAAACTATATTGACCTTAAAGTCAGCCTCCCTGCTAAACCCTGTGATATCGAACCATTTGTCTTTAGACGTTCTGCAGTTTTTCATGGATCTGTGACTTACAGAAGCACAATAATCGATTTACAGGTTCCTTAAACCTGTACTGGCTGCCCAGGGCATCCACTACAAGGTCAAACAGACATGACCAAATTCGACCTCTTTGGGTTGTCCCTAATATTAAATAGAACGCTGCCAACATTTCCATAATAAAACGTGTTTCCTGGGGTTCACTCTTTCCTTCCTCCTTGACTTCTTCCCTTCCTTCCTCCATTCCTCTCTCCCTCCGTTCCTTCCTTCTTTCCTTCATTCCTTCCTTCCTTTTCTTGTTTCCTCTTCCTTTCTTCCTTTCTTTTCTTCTTCCTTTCTCTCTTTTCTTTCTTTCTTTCTTCTTAATTTCTTTCTTCTTTCTTCTTTCTTTCTTTCTTTCTTTCTTTCTTTCTTTCTTTCTTTCTTTCTTTCTTTCTTTCTTTCTTTCTTTCTCTCTTTCTTTCTTTCTTTCCCTCTATAAGACTAAGGAGTTTTCCATTTATTTCCAGTTTAAGAAGTTTGTCTTAAAAATCATGAATAGATATTGAATTTCACTTTTTTGTCTCTATTGAAATGATCAAGAGTCTGTTTAGTTTGTTAATACAGTGTTATTTGTAGATGCTTTTTTCAAAATATTTAATGAAGTTTACAATCACAAAAAGACAAAATTCACAAGTGTGTATCTTAATGAGTTTTCAAAAATTAAACATATACATTCAGTAAGCACCTAGAGCAAGCAACAGAATATGTTGGCAACACACAAACCTCTCTCATGCCCCCTTCTATCTATCTATCTATCTATCTATCTATCTATCTATCTATCTATCTATCTATCTATCTATCTATTTATCTATCTATCCTAATGTGAAGCCAGCTTTGCTCTCGTAGGATAAATGCAACTTCGTTATGGTGGATCATCTTTTGTAGATACTGGTGGGTTCAGTTTGCTAAAATTTTGCTTAGGATTTTTACATCTTCTGCTCATGAGCAAGATCGACTTGAAGTCCCTCTTTCTCATACTAACCTTGCTGGTTCCAGTGTCAAGGTTTTCTAGTCGCATAGCCTGAGTTGGGGAATAGTTTCTCTTTTCTATCCTCTGGAAGTTTTTGTATAACATTGGGATTGCCTGTCTTGAGACTTTATTAAAACTTGACCACTAAACAGCTGACGTACCTGTTTTCTTCATTTTTTTTCCCTTAAATTGTACTGTGGATAATTTCAAACATATACAAACAGGGTTTGCATATAAACTTACAATCTCCAGGTTCATCACAATAGAGCTGTGCGCCTGTCCCATTAGCTTGCTTCAGAATCCAACAAAGCCAAAGAGCTTGTGAAAACAGATTGCCGAGCTCCACATCTATAGTCTCAGATTAAAAAATCTGGGGTGGGACCCAGAGTTTGCTTTTCTGACAAGCTCCCTGGTGCTTCAGATGCTGCTCGTGGGGGAACCACACTTTGAGAACACTGTACGAGAGAGAATAGTGAGGGAACCTCCAGGTATCCGTCACTGGGCTGCAACGGTTAACAACTCACAGCCAATTTCATTTCATATATATCTTCTCCCCTCCATCTCTTCCAGATTATTTTCAAGAAGATACCAGAAATCATTTTATTTTATTTTATTGTGGAACACTTCATCACATAACTCTAAAATATGAGCAATCCCTTTTCCTCAACTACCTATTTGAAAATAGATTCAAAACACACACAGTTGGACAGTGAACATTCTTTCACCTAGATTTCATATTGTCCCATTGCTTTCTCTCTCCTTTTTCTTCTTTTTGCCTAACCACTCAAGTTCCAAACTCTTCATCCAATTACTTTGAAATGCATCTCCTAAGAACTAGGATCTTCTCCTGTCTAACCATATTACTATTGTCACCTTGAAGAAATTTAACAGTGGCATGATAACATTATCTGAGTCCATATACAGTTCATATTCCAATTTCCCCCAGTTGCCCCAATGATATCGTTTTGAGGGTCAACATTTCAATCAAGTATCATACATTGCATTCAGTTGTCATGTCTCTTTAGTATCTTCTAGTCCCAAACAGTCCCTCAACTTAAATCTTCCATGACAATAACATTTGCCAAGAGCCTAGGCCTGTTTGCTTCCAACGTGTCCAACATATGGCTTTGCCTGATATTTTCCTCTCCTTTAGATGATTTCTGTTTCACATTCTTGGCAAGGATATTAAATAGGTGATGCGTAGTTCACATGACATCCCATCTGGAAGCTCCTAAGGTCAGTTTGTCTAGCTGTCGGTGCTGCTTTTGGCATGACTCAGTTTGATCACTTATTTACGGTATCGTTGGACAGATCAGTCCATTGTAAAGGTACCTTTGTCTGTCTATGACTTACAAGCAGTCTGTAGCATGATATTTTTTTTTTAAAAAAAGATTTTATTTATTTGACAGAGAGAGACACAGCAAGAGAGGGAACACCATCAGGGGGAGTGGGAGAGGGAGAAGCAGGCTTCCGGCTGAGTCAGGGAGCCCAATGTGGGACTCGATCCCAGAACCCTGAGATCATGACCTGAGTTGAAGGCAGACGCTTAACGACTGAGCCACCCAGGCGCCCCTGTAGCATGATATTTTGATACCATGCGGGTATTCTGTTTCCCCCCCCACAGAATTTCACCTCTTGGCCTTAGTTTTTGTTCCTGGTTCTTGTCTGATTTGATTATTACTTGGGTGGTGGAAAAATGATGACTTTCTATTTGCTATCATTCCTTTCTACTTTTATTGGCGGACATTTTGCTGTAAAGATGAACATCTCGGCCCCCCACCCCCCACTTTGTTGCTGTTATTTCTGTTGTGTTTGCGGCAGCAGAGAAAGATGAAAAGCCATTCAGGTGTGGTGTTCAAAGAAATATAAAGAGAATAAAGTGGACAATATTAAGAGAAACGTAAACAAGTTTAAGATGAATTG
>NW_025409824.1:0-9706 GCF_002201575.2 Neomonachus schauinslandi
CATGGATTGGAAGAACAAATATTGTGAAGATGTCAATGCTACCTAGAGCAATCTACACATTCAATGCAATGCCCATCAAAATACCATCCACTTTTTTCAAAGAAATGGAACAAATAATCCTAAAATTTGTATGGAACCCAGAAAAGACCCGAATAGCCAGAGGAATGTTGAAAAAGAAAAGCAAAGCCGGCGGCATCACAATTCCGGACTTCCAGCTCTATTACAAAGCTGTCATCATCAAGACAGCATGGTACTGGCACAAAAACAGACACATAGATCAATGGAACAGAATAGAGAGCCCAGAAATGACCCTCAACGCTATGGTCAACTAATCTTTGACAAAGCAGGAAAGAATGTCCAATGGAAAAAAGACAGTCTCTTCAACAAATGGTGTTGGGAAAATTGGAGAGCCACATGCAGAAGAATGAAATGACCATTTCCTTACACCACACACAAAAATAGACTCCAAATGGTTGAAAGACCTCAATGTGAGACAGGAGTCCATCAAAATCCTAAAGGAGAACACAGGCAGCAACCTCTTGAACCTCAGCTGCAGCAACTTCTTCCTAGAAACATCGCCAAAGGCAAGGGAAGCAAGGGCAAAAATGAAATATTGGGACTTCATCAAGATAAGAAGCTTTTGCACAGCAAAAGAAACAGTCAACAAAACCAAAAGACAACCGACAGAATGGGAGAAGATATTTGCAAATGACATATCAGATAAAGGGCTAGTATCCAAAATCTATAAAGAACTCATCAAACTCAACACCCAAAGAACAAAGAATCCAATCAAGAAATGGGCAGAAGACATGAACAGACATTTTTCCAAGGAAGACACCCAAATGGCCAACAGACACATGAAAAAGTGCTCAACATCGCTCGGCATCAAGGAAATCCAAATCAAAACCTCAATGAGATACCACCTCACACCAGTCAGAATGGCTAAAATTAACAAATCAGGAAACGACAGATGTTGGCGGGGATGCAGAGAAATGGGAACCCTCCTACACTGTTGGTGGGAATGCAAGTTGGTGCAGCCACTCTGGAAAACAGTATGGAGGTTCCTCAAAAAGTTGAAAATAGAGCTACCATACGATCCAGCAATTGCACTACTGGGTATTTACCTCAAAGATACAAAAGTAGGGATCCAAAGGGGTACGTGCACCCCGATGTTTATAGCAGCAATGTCCACAATAACCAAACTGTGGAAAGAGCCAAGATGTCCATCGACAGATGAATGGATAAAGAAGACGTGGTATATATATACAATGGAATATTATGCAGCCATCAAAAGGAATGAGATCTTGCCATTTGCAACGACGTGGATGGAATTGGAGGGTGTTATGCTGAGCGAAATAAGTCAAACAGAGAAAGACATGTATCATATGACCTCACATATGATATGAGGACTTCTTAATCTCAGGAAACAAACTGAGGGTTGCTGGAGTGGTGGGGGGTGGGAGGGATGGGGAGGCTGGGTGATAGACACTGGGGAGGGTTGTGCTATGGTGAGTGCTGTGAATTGTGCAAGACTGTTGAATCACAGATCTGTACCTCTGAAACAAATAATGCAATATATGTTAAGAAAAAAAAAAGAAGAAGATAGCAGGAGGGGAAGAATGAAGGGGGCGAAATCGGAGGGGGAGATGAACCATGAGAGACGATGGACTCTGAAAAACAAACTGAGGGTTCTAGAGGGGAGGGGGTTGGGAGGATGGGTAAGCCTGGTGATGGGTATTAAAGAGGGCACGTTCTGCATGGAGCACTGGGTGTTATGCACAAACAGTGAATCATGGAACACTACATCAAAAACTAATGATGTAATGTATGGTGATTAACACAACAATAAAGAAAATTAAAAAAAAAAAGAAATTCTGCTTAGCTCTTGGATGTCTCATGGAAACTCCAAATATAAACACCCAAAAATGAGCCTATTGTCTTCCCCAAAATCTATCCTGCTCCTGTGTGCCTGTGTCAGTTGATGGGACCAGTTCCAGTTACTTAAGCTTTGATGTCTCCCTCACCTTCAAATCTCTCATACAGTCAGTCCTAACTCTTAGTAATTGCATCTATAAAATATCTTTCCAATCTGTCCAGATTCCACACTACCATCTTCATTCAGGACAACCTCCTACCAATCTCTCTGGTTCTAGTCTTAGCCTATTCCAACTAATTCTCTCACTACAGCCAGAATGATCTTTCCAAACCAACAGTCTGATCCTATTACTCCCCCTGCTTAAAAGCTTTCAGTGATCTCCCAGGGCAGACTGTATTTTCCAAATATGTCTAACAATATCTTCCATCCCACATGGTCATTAGTAATGTCACTGTGCCTCTCCCTCATCAAGAGGTAGAAGCTAGTTCCTCTTCACCTGGAACTGGGCTGGTCTGAGTGACTTGCTGAGTGGCAGCAGAAGGGATGCCCCAAAGCTAGGGTAGAAGGAGCTTGCAGCCACTGTGCCTGTCAGAACTCCTGACTCACAGAATCTGTGCACATAACAAAATAGTCATTGTTCTAAGCCACTAAATTTAGGGTGTTTTGTTACACAGCAATAGATAACTGGGACAACCTCCAGTATCTCCAAGGTAAAATCCGAACTTATTAATCTGTCCTCATGACTCCCCACCTGCTCCAAGCTCCAGCTCTTGCCATTTCCCCACTGCAGTGCACCCTCCAACTCTACTGACCCCCATAAATCCGTGAATTTTCTGAACAAGCCACATGCCCCCACTTCCGAGCTTTGTATGTTTACGGCCATCTTGATTGGCTGACACAACCCCTCGCAGCCTCCATCTCTCTTCCACTTCCGCTACAGAAGCCAGTGTAGAAAACACCTTCACCTATCCTTCTTTGCAGCCAGGTGTGGTCATTTGTGACCCTGTCTGACTCATGGAAGATGAGCCATAGTCTGCTGGGAGCTTCTAGGAAAGTTTTTGCTTTCCTGACTGAAAGGATAGACATTGCTAACACTTCCTCATTTGTTGTGCCTTCAACACAGAAATGATGCGAGGATGGCCACAGTGATCTTGTGACTGTGAGGGAATGCCAAGAGAATAGCAGAGATGCCCAGACATCCTCAAGATGCAGAACCAATGTCAGCAGCTGCCTACTTCAACTCCTTGTGATGTGACAGGAAATAAACTCCTGCTGCATCAAGCCAGCTTTAATCAGCACCTCTTCCTTGAAACCAAAATCATTCCTAACTGACACCATGTGATTCCTTCTGCCTGGACACTCTGCCCCTTCCCTCTATGTCTTTTGGATGCTTCCTGTGCAAGCTGAGGTTTCAGCTCCTCCAGGCAGTCTTCCCTGACTGACTCACCTACACCTGATCACCGTTCCAGGACCTTCCCCATAGCATCTTGTGTTTCCCTTGCTCTAGCATTTATCATATTTTTTTTCTTTTCTTTTCTTTTTTTTTTGGCGTATCCCACTATGTTATGGGCTGAATTGTGTCTTCCCTCCCCAACCCAAATTCATATGTTGAAATCCTAACCCTTAGGGCCCTAGAATGTGACTGTATTTGGAGACAGGTCCTCTAAAGAGGTAATTAAGGTTAAATGAAGTTATGTGGGTGGGCCCTAATCCAATATGACTGGCGTCCTTAAAGAAGGAGAAATTTGGACACAGACACAGAAAGAGAAAAGAGGTTGTGAAAATGCCTTAAGAAAATGGCCGTCTATGAGCAGAAGAAACCAACCCTGCTGACACCTTGATCTTGGACTTCAAAATCCAGAATGGGGAGGAAATTAATTTTTGTTATTTAAGCCACTTAGTCTGTGATACTTTGTTATGGCAACCCTAGTAAACTAATAGACTGGCCAATATGGCCAAGGTGTTGGGACAGCACTGCC
Source organism: Neomonachus schauinslandi (assembly GCF_002201575.2). Classification (NCBI taxonomy): domain Eukaryota; kingdom Metazoa; phylum Chordata; class Mammalia; order Carnivora; family Phocidae; genus Neomonachus; species Neomonachus schauinslandi. Next base: position 3,856 of record NW_025409824.1, read on the forward strand.
TTGATTCAATTATGCTCTATAAGACTCCATCTGAGCTGCACAGAGTCTCCTGGCTTCTAAGACACAAACAGCCATGTTGTGGACTGTCTATGGAGAAAACCATGTGGCAGGGAACTGCAAGCACCTCTAGCAACTGAAGGTGGTCTCCAACCAAAAGCAAGAAGCCAGAACCCTCAGCTCTATAACCATTAGGAAGTGAATTCCACCAACAGCCATAAAAGCCTGGAATAGAACTTTGAGCTCCAGATGAGAACAATGCCTGGCTGATTCTATGATTAAAACCTTGGAGAAAAGAAGACCCTGCTAAGCCATGCCTGGACTCCTGACCCATGAAGAAGGTGAGATAATAAATGAGCGTTACTTATGTGGCACCTGGGTGGCTCAGTTGGTTAGGCATCTGACGCTTGATTTTGGCTCAAGTCATCTCAGGGTCATGAGATTGAGCCCTGCATGAGGTTCTGCAATCAGTGGGGCGTCTGCTAGAGATTCTCTCTCCCTCTCCCTCTGCCCCTCCCCCTGCTCACACACACTCTCTCTCAAATAAATAAATAAATCTTTAAAAATAAATGTTACTTTAAGTTGCTAAGTTTGTGGTAATTTGTTATGCAGCATAGAAAACTAACACGTGTCTGATAATGAGATTTCCATTTCCTGGTAGGGGAAATGAGGAGCAGATGATATCCAGATGACTCCATGCTAGGAATGTTCATTGGAAAATCAAGAATCACATCAAGCCCAAGAGGAGAAAGGAGAATGAGAAATATAATGCAACTCTCTACCACCCCCAAAATGTTTTCCTCTCAAGTATTGATGAGGTAAATAACCAGTATAGTATAATTTGAGGAATACTAACAAGCTGTCAGTCCAAAAATTTTTGCCCCCACCTACCTGTCCTGACAGCTAAGATACCCATCTGCAAGGGGAGGGAATCTTTATGCAATAAGAAGCATTTGGAGTCCTTGTTTAAAATGCACAAGCCTGAGCCCCAGCCCACCTCCAAATCTAAGTCTACATTTTTACCAAGCATATCATCTGATGGTACCTCTAATATTTGCATCTGGGAACTATCCTTTGAGGAACACTGCCTTACACACCTTCAGGAGACATGCATATTGCAACTGGAATGATGTGGTCAGTCTCTTGGACATATAATATTTTAAAAACATTTTATCTATTTATTTGAGAGAGAAAGAAAGAGCGAGCATGGGGCGGGGAGGGCCAGAGGGAGAGGAAGAGAGAGAATCTCAAGCAGAATCTGCACTGAGCACAGAGCCCATCTCCAGGCTCCATCCCAGGACCCTAAGACCATGATCTGAGCTCAACTGACTGAATCACCCAGGCGCCCCTCTTGGACATGTAATTTATTTGAACTGTTTTGAGGAGAAAGCTGCCCTCCCCACTCTGTCTCAGAGCTCATCTGGGAGCTGCATCTGGCTCTATGTCCCTGGTTGGGACTTACTGCCAGGCTTTCAGGCTGCTGCTCAGCCTGCTGCAAACCTCTGCCCAGCCCCGGGAGGATGGACATGTTGCATCCAGAGTTCCACTCGAACTCCTCTCAGCCAGTGCTCGGTCTCCTCACTGGATTCCTTGTGCCTGGGAGCACCACGTCTGACACACACACATCAGCCCCCTCCAGCCCTGTGAGCAGAAGCCTTGAGCCCCAGCTGCAGCTCTCCAGATTCTAGAACCTGAGACATTGCCCCATAGAAGGCCTGGATGTCTGGGCCAGCATGGAGAGTCTGTGAGTGCCAGGCATTGGGATAAGATCTCTGACTTGTCAAGTTTGCCTCTGACAGCCCTGGCCCTTGGCTGACCTCCTTTTATCACAGCCCCTCCCAGGGATTTACAATACCACACCCCTGGGAAGTCCAGACTCCACCTCCTCTTGCCCTCATCTTCCCTGCTGTACCTGTATTTCAGGTGTCTGACCGGTCTTCCCTGGAGCCATAGGACTTCCAAAGGACAACTGTCCCTAGTGTTTCAAACTAAACATGCAAGAAATACCATCAACGCCCTCTGGTAAATCAAACCAGACTGGGCTGAGAATAGTGTAGGCACCTGCTCACAGGTTTGTTCTGTTTTTCATCCAGAAAACTGGAAACTGCTTCCCCCAAACATCATGACTTGGGATTAATCAGCATTTTGGGGAGCATCCAAATTTCTAACTGAAAGATTTTTTTTCCCTTGGTTTGAGCTATTTTGTGTAATAATAGATGTAGAGTCTCAGGGAAAACGGTGTTTGAATACAGTGGTTGTGAGGGGCGCCTGGGTGGCTCAGTCCGTTAAGTATCTGCCTTCGGGCTCAGGTCCTAATCCCAGGATCCTGGGATCAAGTCCCATGTTGGGCTCCCTGCTCAGTGGGGAGTCTGCTTCTCCCTCTCCCTCTGCCCCTCCCCCTATTTGTGCTCTCTGTCTTGCTCACTCTCTCTCTCTCTCAAAACAAAAACAAAAACAAAAAACCATGGGGCGCCTGCGTGGCTCAGTCGGTTAAGCGGCTGCCCTCAGCTCAGGTCATGATCCCCAGGTCCTGGAATCAAGCCCCAGGTCCGCTCCCTGCTCAGTGGAGAGCCTGCTTCTCCTCTCCCTCTGCCTGCCGCTCTGCTTACTTGTGCTTTTTCTCTCTGTGTCAAATAAATAAATAAAATCTTTTTTTTAAGTTTTATTTATTTATTTGACAGAGAGAGAGAGCACAAGAAGGGAAGAGGCAGGCAGAGGGAGAGGGAGAAGCAGGCTTCCCACCGAGCAGGGAGCCCGATGTGGGGCTTGATCCCAGAACCCCGGGATCATGATCTGAGCCGAAGGCAGACATTTAAACGACTGAGCCACCCAGGCACCCCAATAAATAAAATCTTTAAAAAAAAAAAAAAAAAAAAAACCAGTGGCTATGAGGTGGGGGTATAGACTCAGTTTGGTCTCTCCCTGACCTCAAAGGATAGAATTAATTGTGTGCTAAGAGGAAAGCAAGTTTTTTGCTTCTGAAAATTAATTTACAGCTTGGACAAGTATTAATTTTGCCAATTATGAGACCAAACCATATGGAAAACTTTGTGCTTCTGTCAGTGACTTAAGAAAAAAAAATCACTTAAACCTTTGCATTTTATTATTAGAACCAGAGAGGTTTTTCTATATAAAATCACCACTGAAATCATAAATTACATGTGACATGTAATTCTCATTTATTGCAAAATCCAGGTCTAAAGAATATTCTGTACTAACAATAAAAGCAATGGCCATCTTACATTTTAGCTCAACTTTACAGTTCACAAACCCATTTTATGTATCCTCATGGTAATCCAGTGAGGCAGAGAATATTTGACAAACAAAGAACAGAACAAGTGAAAAAGAGCCTCAAATTTAGACCTCTCTCCTTGCCCCACGTACTTCCACTCTTTTATATCTATTCTTAGGCTCCTGGAAATGACCCTAAGGATAGTTATATCTGGCCCTAACTTCATTTTGTTACAGGAAGAGAGAACAATTCTGAGACAAATCAACACAGTAACCTTCAGAAGGAGAATTATTTTCATTCGTGTCTTTTTCCAAAAAGGCATATCATTTATGACTAAGTTGCCCTGTTTGTGTTGTTGCTGCTTTGTTTTGCTTTGGTCTCTTTTCCTTCCTTCTGAGCCTTCCCAACCCTGCAATCCATGGTACTCTGGAACAGAATGAGTCCATGACATAGGTGTTGGGCCACCAGCGAGCAGCTGTGGTTAACAACTGCCCCCAACTCATGAACCTTATTAATTAGTAAGGGTTAACAATATGTTTTATCTTCAAGTATCTAAAAGATCACTGCCCATCCACTTTATGGTTTATGTAGATTACCTGGTGTCTGTTATATTCTTCCACATTGAGAGCTGTTATAGGTAAGGTCCATGGCTTATTCAGCCCTTGGCTCCACAAGGCCTAGTGAAGTACCTGGCCACTCAATTAATGTGTGGTAAATCTGATTGGGTTAGATTGCAAAATCCTAGGCCCTGCTAATCCAGGAATAACCAAGGAGACTAGATGAGGTATGACATATTGCTAAGTCAACCAAGCATCCCCAGCTGGTACTCCAACTTCAGCTGGTTCTCCTCACAGACCCCCAGTCAATTCCTTTGCCTATGGTGCTCCTGCAACTGCATTGCCCTACCCACCTCCCTCTTCCCCTGACCAGACTGTGAGAAAAAAAAGACAGGGGGCCAGAGAGGGGATGAGAATACCCAGAGACTTCATCCTGGCCTGTTTGTATCCAGAACTGGCCTTCTGGTATCCATAACTGAATATTCTTGCAGTGATTGTCTATCATTTTATACAGATCAGGTGCATACAACCGCTTTACAGAAAAACAATCTACACAACTAAAATGTTTCTATTTCTGGTCAATGTTGAAACCTGAATTTTTTATATAGCTATAATCAATGATTTATACTATACACTATGAGTGGGCTCATTTTTTACTGACTGTAATCTGTATACTTGTGACATTCATGGTTACACAGACTTTTATTATATTGAAGTACTATTGTTTACTTCACATTTGTTATGCACTGCTTACTTAGTTTGCTCCAATTTTTCACTAGCATGAGTTGTGCTATGATAACATATTTGTGTAGACTGCCTTCTTTGTATTTTAGTATTCCTTAGGATCTATTTCTGTAGACTATATTCCTAGTAATAAGATTAACAGGGCAAAAGAATGAATGGGCATGCACACACATACATATAGCCATGTTGTTTTACAGAAGGATGAGGACAAATTTTTGGTTTGTATTTGGCACCTTTTTTTAGGCAAGACTTTTAAAAATCTTACTTTAAAAAGGTTGAGGTCATTATAACCACTAAGGAAATTGAAGCAGTCATCAAAAATCTCCCAAAAAACAAAAGCCCAGGGCCAGATGGCTTCCCAGGGGAATTGTACCAAACATTTCAAGAAGAATTAATACCTATTCTTCTGAAACTGTTCCAAAAAATAGAAATGGAAGGAAAACTTCCCAACTCGTTTTATGAGGCCACCATTACCTTGATCCCCAAACGAGACAAAGACCCCATCAAAAAGGAGAATTACAGACCAATATCCTTGATGAACATGGATGCAAAAATTCTCACCAAAATACTAGCCAATAGGATCCAACAGGACATTAAAAGGATTATTCACCACGACCAAGTGGGAGTTATCCCTGGGCTGCAAGATTGGTTCAACATCAGCAAATCAATCAACGTGATACAATACATTAACAAAAGAAAGAACAAGAATCATATGATCCTCTCAATAGAGGCAGAAAAAGCATCTGACAAAGTACAGCATCCTTTCTTTTCTTCAGAGTATAGGGATAGAGGGTACATACCTCAATATTATAAAAGCCATCTATGAAAAACCTATAGTGACTATCATTCTCAATGGGGAAAAACTGAGACCTTTCCCCCTAAAGTCAGGAACGCGGCAGGGATGTCCACTATCACCACTGCTATTCAACATAGTATTAGAAGTCCTAGCCACAGCAGTCAGACGACAAAAAGAAGTAAAAGGCATCCAAATCAGCAAAGAAGAAGTCAAACTCTCACTCTTTGCAGATGATACGATACTTTATGTGGAAAACCCCAAAGACTCCACCCCAAAACTGCTAGAACTCATACAGGAATTCAGTAAGTGGCAGGATATAAAATCAATGCACAGAAATCAGTGGCATTCCTATACACCAACAACAAGACAGAAGAAAGAGAAATTAAGGAGTCGATCCCATTTACAATTGCACCCAAAACCATAAGATACCTAGGAATAAATCTAACCAACGAGGCAAAGGATCTGTACTCATAAACTATAAAATACTCATGAAAGAAATTGAGGAAGACACAAAGAAATGGAAAA
>NW_025409824.1:9716-10967 GCF_002201575.2 Neomonachus schauinslandi
CATGGATTGGAAGAACAAATATTGTGAAGATGTCAATGCTACCTAGAGCAATCTACACATTCAATGCAATGCCCATCAAAATACCATCCACTTTTTTCAAAGAAATGGAACAAATAATCCTAAAATTTGTATGGAACCCAGAAAAGACCCGAATAGCCAGAGGAATGTTGAAAAAGAAAAGCAAAGCCGGCGGCATCACAATTCCGGACTTCCAGCTCTATTACAAAGCTGTCATCATCAAGACAGCATGGTACTGGCACAAAAACAGACACATAGATCAATGGAACAGAATAGAGAGCCCAGAAATGACCCTCAACGCTATGGTCAACTAATCTTTGACAAAGCAGGAAAGAATGTCCAATGGAAAAAAGACAGTCTCTTCAACAAATGGTGTTGGGAAAATTGGAGAGCCACATGCAGAAGAATGAAATGACCATTTCCTTACACCACACACAAAAATAGACTCCAAATGGTTGAAAGACCTCAATGTGAGACAGGAGTCCATCAAAATCCTAAAGGAGAACACAGGCAGCAACCTCTTGAACCTCAGCTGCAGCAACTTCTTCCTAGAAACATCGCCAAAGGCAAGGGAAGCAAGGGCAAAAATGAAATATTGGGACTTCATCAAGATAAGAAGCTTTTGCACAGCAAAAGAAACAGTCAACAAAACCAAAAGACAACCGACAGAATGGGAGAAGATATTTGCAAATGACATATCAGATAAAGGGCTAGTATCCAAAATCTATAAAGAACTCATCAAACTCAACACCCAAAGAACAAAGAATCCAATCAAGAAATGGGCAGAAGACATGAACAGACATTTTTCCAAGGAAGACACCCAAATGGCCAACAGACACATGAAAAAGTGCTCAACATCGCTCGGCATCAAGGAAATCCAAATCAAAACCTCAATGAGATACCACCTCACACCAGTCAGAATGGCTAAAATTAACAAATCAGGAAACGACAGATGTTGGCGGGGATGCAGAGAAATGGGAACCCTCCTACACTGTTGGTGGGAATGCAAGTTGGTGCAGCCACTCTGGAAAACAGTATGGAGGTTCCTCAAAAAGTTGAAAATAGAGCTACCATACGATCCAGCAATTGCACTACTGGGTATTTACCTCAAAGATACAAAAGTAGGGATCCAAAGGGGTACGTGCACCCCGATGTTTATAGCAGCAATGTCCACAATAACCAAACTGTGGAAAGAGCCAAGATGTCCATCGACAGATGAATGGATAAAGAAGA
>NW_025409825.1:0-3599 GCF_002201575.2 Neomonachus schauinslandi
GAGCAAGATGGCGGAGGAGTAGGAGACCTGGATTTCGTCTCCTCTCAGGAATTCAGCTGGATAGGGATCAAACCATTCTGAACACCTACAAACTCAACAGGAGATCGAAGAAAAGAAGAGCAACAACTCTCTCATCAAAAAAGCGACCACTTTCTGGAAGGTAGGACGTGCGGAGAAGTGAATCCGAGGCGATATTCGGGAGGATAGACGGCGGGCGAGGGGCCTCCGTCGGCCGCTCCTGGCAAGTGATAGAACCACGGAGCACAAAATCGGAACTTTTAAAAGTCTGCTCCACTGAGGGACGTCACTCTGGTGGCTAAGCGGGGGGTGGAACCCTCCGGGACAGTGTGGTCTCAGGACCCTCGGGGTCACAGAAAGACCGGGGGTGCCTGAGTGTGGCAGAGCTCCCAGGTATCGGAGCAGGGAAGCCGGCTGCAGAGGTAGAGCCCAGGCACGGGCTCTCAGCTCAGGGTTGCCATAAACCGTGATCTGCGGCACAGTCGGGCCACTGCTCCTCCAGCAGGGACCCAACAAGCGGCAGACCCGGGGAGACTCACCTTCCTCCCCCGGGAGGAGCTGCATGAGAGTGCGCCGCAGGGATCTGCTGGGTTTGGAGACTCCACCCGGGGTCGGGTGCCAGAGATAGAAACGCGCGGTCACAGGCCGGGTGAGCACGGAGTGCGGCTGGAGACCGGGGAGATGGGGTGACTGACGGCTTTCTTCTGGGGGCTCACTGAGAAGCGGGGCCCCGAGTTCACGGCACCTCTGCGGCGGAGATTGGGAGGCCGCCATTTTCACTCTCCGCCTCCAAAGCTGTACGGAAAGCTTGCAGGGAACAAAAGCCCCGGAGAGCAAACCCGAGCAGATTACTTAGCCGGGAGGGGGCAAGGGCAGGGCAATTCTGCCTCCGGCAAAGACATTTGGAAACCACGGCAACAGGCCCCTCCCCAGAAGATCAGCAAGAACAGCCAGCCAAGACCAAGTTTACCCATCAATGAGAACGGCAGAACTCCAGCTCTAGGGGACTACTGCACATAGAATTCATGGCTTTTTTACCATGATTCTGTAGTCTTTCAAAGTTAATTTTTTCTAACTGTCTTTTTTCTTTTTTTTTTTCTTTTTGAATTTTTCTTTTTCCCTTTTTCAACCAACATCTTATCAATCCCTTTTTTTTAAAAAAAAAACATTTTTATTTTTCATTTTTAGAGTCATATTCTATCCCTTCATAGTACTTACCCATATTTTTGGCTTATATATATAAGTTGTTCTCTCTTTAAAATTTTGAGATAGTTTCTTCTAACAGATCAAAATATACCCTAAATCTCTAGTATATGGTGTTTTCTATTCCCCTGCCTGATCACATCCTCTCCCTTTTTTTTTTCTTTTCTTAAATCCTCTTCTTTCTTTTTTCAAACAACTTCTTATCAATTCCTTTTATAAAATTTTTTATACTTTCCATCTTTACAGTCATATTCCATCCCTTCATCAGATCAACCCTTATTTTGTACATATATAAGTTTTTCTTTCTTTAAAATTTTGGGAGGCACTTTCTTCTAAAAGACCAAAATACACCCCAAATCTAGTGTGTGGCACTGATCTATATACCAGCCTGATCATATTTGATCACATTCTGGTTTTTTTATTCTTGTTGTTTTGTTTTGTTTGTTTTTGTTTTTATCTTTATCTTTTTCTTATTTTTCTTTTTCTTTTTTCTCTCTTTCCCTTTCTTTTCCAACTGCATCAGGTTTTTTCTGATTTGTTTAGAGTATATTTTCTGGGGACGTTGTTACTCTGCTAGCATTTTATTCTCTCATTAATCTATTCTCCTCTGCACAAAATGACAAGACGGAAAAAATCACCTCAACAAAAAGAACAAGAGGTAGTACCGACTGCCAGGGACCTACTCAATACAGACATTAGTACGATGTCAGATCTAGAGTTCAGAACCATCACTTTAAAGATACTAGCTGGGCTTGAAAAAAATATGGAAGTTATTAGAGAAACCCTTTCTGGAGAAGTAAAAGAACTAAAATCCAACCAAGTAGAAATCAAAAAGGCTATTAATGAGGTGCAATCAAAAATGGGGGCGCTAACTGCTAGAATAAATGAGGCAGAAGAGAGAATCAGTAATAAACAAGATGAAATGATGGAAAATAAAGAAGCTGAGAAAAAGAGAGATAAACACCTACTGGATCACGAGGGCAGAATTTGAGAGATAAGCGATACCATAAGACGAAACAACATTAGAATAATTGGGATCCCAGAAGAAGAAGAAAGAGAGAGGGGGGCAGAAGGTATAATGGAGCAAATTATAACAGAGAACTTCCCTAATTTGGGGAAGGAAACAGGCATGAAAATCCAGGAAGCACAGAGAACGCCTCTCAAAATCAATAAAAATAGGTCAACACCCCAACATCTAATAGTAAAACTTACGAGTCTCCTAGACAAAGAGAAAATCCTGAAAGCAGCTCGGGAGAAGAGATATGTAACCTACAAGGGTAGAAACATTAGATTGGCAACAGACCTATCCACAGAGACCGGGCAGGCCAGAAAGGACTGGCAGGATATATTCAGAGCACTAAATGAGAAAAATATGCAGCCAAGAATACTATATCCAGCTCGGCTGTCATTGAAAATTGAAGGAGAGATAAAAAAAGTTCCAGAACAAACAAAAACTAAAGGAATTTGCAAACACAAAACCAGCCCTACAAGAAATCTTGAAAGGGGTCCTCTAAGCAAAGAGAGACCCTAAAAGCAACATAGACCAGAAAGGAACAAAGACAATATATGGTAACAGTCACCTTACAGGCAATACAATGGCACTAAATTCATATCTTTCAATGGTTACCCTGAATGTAAATGGGCTACATGCCCCAATCAAAAGACACAGGCTATCAGACTGGAATAAAAAACAAGACCCATCGATATGCTGTCTGCAAGAGACTCATTTTCGACCCAAAGACAGCCCCAGATTGAAAGTGAGGGGGTGGAAAACCATTTACCATGCTAATGGACACCAAAAGAAAGCTGGGGTGGCAATCCTTATATCAGACAAATTAGATTTTAAACCAAAGACTGTAATAAGAGATGAGGAAGGACACTATATCCTACTTAAAGGGTCTATCCAACAAGAAGATCAAACAATTGTAAATATCTATGCCCCTAACATGGGAGCAGCCAATTATATAAGCCAATTAATAACAAAAGCAAAGAAACACATCGACAACAATACAATAATAGTGGGGGACTTTAACACCCCCCTCACTGAAATGGACAGATCGTCTAAGCAAAAGATCAACAAGGAAATAAAGACTTTAAATGACACACTGGACCAAATGTACTTTACAGACATATTCAGAACATTCCACCCCAAAGCAATGGAATACACATTCTTCTCTAGTGCCCATGGAACATTCTCCAGAATAGATCACATCCTAGGTCATAAATCAGGTCTCAACTGGTACCAAAAGATTGGAATAATTCCCTGCTTATTTTCAGACAACAATGCTTTGAAACTAGAGCTCAATCACAAGACAAAAGTCAGAAAGAACTCAAACAAAAGCCCAGGGCCAGATGGCTTCCCAGGGGAATTCTACCAA
>NW_025409825.1:3609-10967 GCF_002201575.2 Neomonachus schauinslandi
CAAAACTCTTCAGAGTATAGGGATAGAGGGTACATACCTCAATATCATAAAAGCCATCTATGAAAAACCTACAGCGAATATCATTCTCAATGGGGAAAAACTGAGAGCTTTCCCCCTAAGGTCAGGAACGTGGCAGGGATGTCCACTATCACGACTGCTATTCAACATAGTATTAGAAGTCCTAGCCACAGCAATCAGACAACAAAAAGAAATCAAAGGCATCCAAATTGGCAAAGAAGAAGTCAAACTCTCACTGTTTGCAGATGATATGATACTTTATGTGGAAAACCCAAAAGACTCCACCCCAAAACTGCTAGAACTCATACAGGAATTCAGTAAAGTGGCAGGATATAAAATCAATGCACAGAAGTCAGTGGCCTTCCTATACACCAACAACAAGACAGAAGAGAGAGAAATTAAGGAGTCGATCCCATTTACAATTGCACCCAAAACCATAAGATACCTAGGAATAAATCTAACCAAAGAGGGAAAGGATCTGTACTCAGAAAACTATAAAATACTCAGGAAAGAAATTGAGGAAGACACAAAGAAATGGAAAAACGTTCCGTGCTCATGGATTGGAAGAACAAATATTGTGAAGATGTCAATGCTACCTAGAGCAATCTACACATTCAATGCAATCCCCATCAAAATACCATCCACTTTTTTCAAAGAAATGGATCAAATAATCCTAAAATTTGTATGGAACCAGAAAAGACCCCGCATAGCCAGAAGAATGTTGAAAAAGAAAAGCAAAGCCGGCGGCATCACAATTCCAGACTTCCAGCTCTATTACAAAGCTGGCATCATCAAGACAGCATGGTACTGGCACAAAAACAGACACATAGATCAATGGAACAGAATAGAGAGCCCAGAAATGGACCCTCAACTCTATGGTCAACTCATCTTTGACAAAGCAGGAAAGAATGTCCAATGGAACAAAGACAGTCTCTTCAACAAATGGTGTTGGGAAAATTGGATAGCCACATGCAGAAGAATGAAACTGGACCATTTCCTTACACCACACACAAAAATAGACTCCAAATGGTTGAAAGACCTCAATGTGAGACAGGAGTCCATCAAAATCCTAAAGGAGAACACAGGCAGCAACCTCTTCGACCTCAGCCGAAGCAACTTCTTCCTAGAAACATCGCCAAAGGCAAGGGAGGCAAGGGCAAAAATGAACTATTGGGACTTCATCAAGATAAAAAGCTTTTGCAAAGCAAAGGAAACAGTCAACAAAACCAAAAGACAACCGACAGAATGGGAGAAGATATTTGCAAATCACATATCAGATAAAGGGCTAGTATCCAAAATCTATAAAGAACTCATCAAACTCAACACCCAAAGAACAAAGAATCCAATCAAGAAATGGGCAGAAGACATGAACAGACATTTTTCCAAAGAAGACATCCAAATGGCCAACAGACACATGAAAAAGTGCTCAATATCGCTCGGCATCAGGGAAATCCAAATCAAAACCTCAATGAGGTACCACCTCACACCAGTCAGAATGGCTAAAATTAACAAGTCAGGAAATGACAGATGTTGGCGGGGATGCGGAGAAAGGGGAACCCTCCTACACTGTTGGTGGGAATGCAAGCTGGTGCAGCCACTCTGGAAAACAGTAAGGGGCCTCCATAGGCCCCTTCTGGCAACCGATAGAGCCGCGGAGCACAAAATTGAAACTTTTAGAAGTCTGCTCTGCTGAGGGATGTCACTCTGGTGGCTAAGTGCGGGGTGGAAGCCTCATGGGACAGTGTGGTCTCAGGACCCTCAGGGTCACAGAAACACTGGGGGTGCCTGAGTGTGGCAGAGCTCCCAGGTATCGGAGTGGGGAAGCCGGCTGTAGAGACGGAGCCCAGGCCCAGGCTCTCAGCTCGGGGTTGACATAAACCGTGATCCGCGGCACAGTCGGGCCACTGCTCCTCCAGCAATGACCCAGCAAGCAGCAGATCTGGGGAGACTCACCTTCTTCCCCGGGAAGAGTGGCGCGGGAGTGCAACGCAGGGATCTACTGGGTTTGGAGACTCCACACCGAGTCAGGTGCCAGAGATAGAAACGCACGGTCACAGGCCAGGTGAGCACGGAGTGCGGCCGGAGACCAGGGAGATGAGAGTAACTGACTGCTTTTCTCTGGGGGCACACTGAGGACAAGGGCCCCGAGTTCTCGGCTCCTCCGGGGTGGAGACTGGGAGGCTGCCACTTTCACTCTCCGCCTCCAAAGCAGTACGGAAAGCTCTCAGGGAACAAAAGCTCCCAAGAGCAAACCTGAGCAGATTACTTAGCCCAGACCGGGCAAGGGCGGGGCAATTCCGCCTCTGGAAAAGACATTTGGGAACCACGGCAACAGGCCCCTCCCCCAGAAGATCAGCGAGAACAGCCAGCCAAAACCAAGTTTACCGATCAACGAGAACGGCAGAACTCCAGCGCTAGGGGAATACTGCATATAGAATTCATGGCTTTTTTACCATGATTCTTTAGTCCTTCAAAGTTAATTATTTTTTTTAACTGTCTTTTTTTCTTTTTTTTTTTCTGAATTTTTCTTTTTCCCTTTTTCAACCAACATCTTATCAATCCCTTTTTTAAAAAACATTTTTATTTTTCATTTTTAGAGTCATATTGTATCCCTTCATAGTATTTAACCGTATTTTTGGCATATATATATAAGTTGTTCTCTCTTTAAAATTTTGAGATAGTTTCTTCTAACAGAACAAAATATACTCTAAATCTCTAGTGTATGGTTTTTTTCTACTCCCCAGCCTAATCACATTCTCTCCCTTTTTTTTCTTTTTTTTATAAATCCTCTTCTTTCTTTTTTCAAACAACTTATCAATTTCTTTTCTAAAATTTTTTATTATTTTAATCTTTACAGCCATATTCCATCCCTTCATTATATCAACCCTTATTTTTGTACATATATAAGTTTTTCTTTCTTTAAAATTTTGGGAGGCACTTTCTTTTAACAGACCAAAATACACCCAAATCTAGTGTGTGGCACTGATCTATATACCAGCCTGATCGTATTTGATCAAATTCTGGTTTTGTTTTCTTTTGTTTTGTTCTCTTTTTGTTTGTTTTTATTTTTATCATTATCTTTTTTTTTTCTTTTTCTTTTTTCTCTGTTTCCCTTTCTTTACCCACTGCTTCAGGTCTTTTCTGATTAGAGTATATTTTCTTGGGACGTTGTTACCCTTCTAGTGTTTTGTTCCCTCATTAATCTATTCTCCTCTGCACAAAATGACAGATGGAAAAAATCACCTAAACAAAAAGAACAAGAGGTAGTACCGACTGCCAGGGAACTACTCAATACGAACATTAGTACGATATCAGATCTAGAGTTCAGAATCATCACTTTAAAGAAACTAGCTGGGCTTGAAAAGAGCATGGAAGTTATTAGAGAAACCCTTTCTGGAGAGGTAAAAGAACTAAAATCTAACCAAGTCAAACTCAAAAAGGCTATTAATGAGGTGCAATCAAATATGGGGGTGCTAACTACTAGGATAAATAAGGCAGAAGAGAGAATCAGTGATATAGAACACCAAATGATGGAAAATAAAGAAGCTGAGAAAAACAGAGATAAACAACTACTGGATCAGGAGGACAGAATTTGGCAGATAATCGATACCATAAGACAAAACAACATTAGAATAATTGGGATCCCAGAAAAAGAAGAAAGGGAGAGAGGGGCAGAAGGTATATTGGAGCAAATTATAGCAGAGAACTTCCCTAATTTGGGGAAGGAAACAGGCATCAAAATCCAGGAGGCACAGAGAACCCCTCTCAAAATCAATAAAAATAGGTCAACACCCCTACAGCTAATAGTAAAAATTACGAGTCTCAGAGACAAAGAGAAAATCTGAAAGTAGCTCAGAACAAGAGGTCTGTAACCTACAATGGTAGAAACATTAGATTGGCAACAGACCTATCTACAGAGACCTGGCAGGCCAGAAAGGACTGGCAGGATATATTCAGAGCACTAAATGAGAAAAATACGCAGCCAAGAATACTATATCCAGCCAGGCTGTCATTGAAAATAGAAGGAGAGATAAAAAGCTTCCAGGACAAACAAAAACTAGAGCAATTTGCAAACACGAAACCAGCCCTACAAGAAATCTTGAAAGGGGTCCTCTAAGCAAAGAGAGAGCCTAAAAGCAACATAAACCAGAAAGGAACACAGACAATATACAGTAACAGTCAACTTACAGGCAATAAAATGGCACTACATTCATATCATTCAATAGTTACCCTGAATGTAAATGGGCTAAATGCCCCAATCAAAAGACACAGGCTATCAGATTGGGTTAAAAACAAGACCCACCAATATGCTGTCTGCAAGAGACTCATTTTAGAATCAAAGACACCACCAGATTGAAAGTGAGGGGGTGGAAAACCATTTACCATGCTAATGGACACCAAAAGAAAGCTGGGGTGGCAATCCTTATATCAGACAAATTAGATTTTAAACCAAAGACTGTAATAAGAGATGAGGAAGGACACTATATCCTACTTAAAGGGTCTATCCAACAAGAAGATCTAACAATTGTAAATATCTATGCCCCTAACATAGGAGCAGCCAATTCTATAAGGCAATTAATAACAAAAGCAAAGAAACACATTGACAACAATACAATAATAGTGGGGGACTTTAACACCCCCCTCACTGAAATGGACAGATCGTCTAAGCAAAAGATCAACAAGGAACTAAAGGCTTTAAATGACATACTGGACCAAATGGACTTCACAGATATATTCAGAACATTCCATCCCAAAGCAACGGAATACACATTCTTCTCTAGTGCCCATGGAAATTCTCCAGAATAGATCACATCCTAGGTCATAAATCAGGTCTCAACCAGTACCAAAAGATTGGGATCATTCCCTGCCTATTTTCAGACCACAATGCTTTGAAACTAGAACTCAATCACAAGACAAAAGTCAGAAAGAACTCAAATACATGGAGGCTAAAGAGCATCCTACTGAAGAATGAATGGGTCAACCAGTAAATTAAAGAAGAATTAAAAAATTCATGGAAACCAATGAAAAGGAAAACACAACTGTTCAAAATCTTTGGGATACAGCAAAGGCAGTCCTAAGAGGAAAGTATATAGCAATACAAGCCTTTCTCAAGAAACAAGAAAGGTCTCAAATACACAACCTAACCCTACACCTAAAGGAGCTGGAGAAGGAACAGCAACTAAAGCCTAAACCCAGCAGGAGAAGAGAAATAATAAAGATCAGAGCAGAAATCAATGAAATAGAAACCAAAAGAACGGTAGAACAGATCAACAAAACTAGGAGCTGGTTCTTTGAAAGAATTAACAAGATTGATAAACCCCTGGCCAGACTTATCAAAAAGAAAAGAGAAAGGACCCCAATCAACAAAATCATGAATGAAAGAGGAGAGATCACAACCAACACCAAAGAAATACAATCAATTATAAGAACGTATTATGAGCAACTCTATGCCAGCAAATTAGATAACCTGGAAGAAATGGATGCATTTCTAGAGATGTATCAACTACCAAAACTGAAACAGGAAGAAACAGAAAACCTGAACAGACCTATAACCACTAAGGAAATTGAAGCAGTCATCAAAAATCTCCCAAAACACAAAAGCCCAGGGCCAGATGGCTTCCCATGGGAATTCTACCAAACATTTAAAGAATAATTAATACCTTTTCTTCTGAAACTGTTCCAAAAAATAGAAATGGAAGGAAAACTTCCAAACTCATTCTATGAGGTGAGCATTACCTTGATCCCGAAAGCAGACAAAGACCCCATCAAAAAGGAGAATTACAGACCAATATCCCTGATGAACATGGATGCAAAATTCTCACCAAAATACTAGCCAATAGGATCCAACAGTACATTAAAAGGATTATTCACCACAACCAAGTGGGATTTATCCCTGGGCTGCAAGGTTGGTTCAACATCCACAAATCAATCAATGTGATACAATACATTAACAAAAGAAAGAACAAAAATCATATGATCCTCTCAATAGATGCAGAAAAAGCATTTGACAAAGTACAGCATCCTTTCTTGATCAAAACTCTTCAGAGTATAGGCATAGAGGGTACATACCTCAATATCGTAAAAGCCATCTATGAAAAACCTACAGCGAATATCATTCTCAATGGGGAAAAACTGAGCGCTTTCCCCCTAAGGTCAGAAACGCGGCAGGGATGTCCACTATCACCACTGCTATTCAACACAGTATCGGAAGTCCTAGCCACAGCAATCAGACAACAAAAAGAAATCAAAGGCATCCAAATCGGCAGAGAAGAAGTCAAACTCTCACTCTTTGCAGATGATATGATACTTTATGTGGAAAACCCAAAAGACTCCACCCCAAAAGTGCTAGAACTCATACAGGAATTCAGTAAAGTAGCAGGATATAAAATCAATGCACAGAAGTCAGTGGCATTCCTATACACCAACAACAAGACAGAAGAGAGAGAAATTAAGGAGTCGATCCCATTTACAATTGCACCCAAAACCATAAGATACCTAGGAATAAATCTAACCAAAGAGGCAAAGGATCTGTACTCAGAAAACTATAAAATACTCATGAAAGAAATTGAGGAAGACACAAAGAAATGGAAAAACATTCCATGCTCATGGATTGGAAGAACAAATATTGTGAAGATGTCAATGCTACCTAGAGCAATCTACACATTCAGTGCAATCCCTATCAAAATACCATCCACTTTTTTCAAAGAAATGGAACAAATAATCCTAAAATTTGTATGGAACCAGAAAAGACCCCGCATAGCCAGAGGAATGTTGAAAAAGAAAAGCAAAGCTGGCGGCATCACAATTCCAGACTTCCAGCTCTATTACAAAGCTGTCATCATCAAGACAGTATGGTACTGGCACAAAAACAGGCACATAGATCAATGGAACAGAATAGAGAGCCCAGAAATGGACCCTCAACTCTATGGTCCACTAATCTTTGATAAAGCAGGAAAGAATGTCCAATAGAAAAAAGAGAGTCTCTTCAACAAATGGTGTTGGGAAAATTGGACAGCCACATGCAGAAGAATGAAACTGGACCATTTCCTTACACCACACACAAAAATAGACTCCAAATGGTTGAAAGACCTCAATGTGAGACAGGAGTCCATCAACATCCTAAAGGAGAACACAGGCAGCAACCTCTTCAATCTCAGCCACAGCAACTTTTTCCTAGAAACATCACCAAAGGCAAGGGAAGCAGGGGCAAAAATGAACTATTGGGACATCATCAAGATAAAAAGCTTTTGCACAGCTAAAGAAACAGTCAACAAAACCAAAAGACAACTGACAGAATGGGAGAAGATATTTGCAAATGACATATCAGATAAAGGGCTAGT
>NW_025409826.1:0-10964 GCF_002201575.2 Neomonachus schauinslandi
TTATTTATTAACAGATTAAATTAATTAGCAAATTGATTCCATTTTAAATATGTGGTTAGTTGGTTATCTAACTGGTTAATTAATTAAGACATGTTCGAATAAGTTTATGCCCCAAATTACTCTTCACCTGTGAAAAAAATAGGAAACATCTCCTTTAATTGTAGGGATTAATTGTCTTTTCCCTAAAGCCTCAAACTTTAATTTTTCTTATCTATAAGTATCTATGGTAGTAGAATTAGATGTACATGCAAATGACTTTCTCTTTTATATTTATGTGACATTTGTCTTTTCCTGACAAATTCACTCTTTCGAAGACAGCCATAGATTAATGATTACGAAGATGATTATGTTTGCGATTTATTCATAGTCTATACAATATCGACTCCTTATTTAGTTTTTATGTAAATTAATTGGTAAGGAGGGCAAAATTTTTAAATGGGCAGTATCTTTTGTAAATATTAGCACTGTTTTCAGTGTCTAGCATATATGACCACTAACCATTATATCACTAAATGATATAGAGGTTCTTTTCATCAAAATAGCTATAAATAAGACACTATAATAAGCTTATGAGTTTAGTAAGTTATTAGTTACTGCTCCATTTTATTACACCATTTATGTACAGCATAACATATTAATGAGTAGGATATTTCTAATTTTCTGTTAATATAATTTATGGCCTCATGCATGCGGCAAGACTTTCGTAAATAATAAAAAGGTAGTACATTTTGGCTTTCAGATAACTGAATCCATAACTTTATAACTCTCAACAACGGTTGATTTTTGTTTCAGTTCTTCCATGGGATACTATCAGTTATTTTAGGGGCAATAATTAGAGTCAATCACAAAAAGGTGAAAATTAATTTTGTTTAAATTTCAAGTTTATTAATGGTACTGAGCAGAAACTCTTTTAAACTTTTGGATTAATTCTGCAAACTCACTGTTCAGAGGGATCACAACCAACACCAAGGAAATAAATAATTATAAGAACATATACAAGCAGCTAATGCCAACAAATTAGACAATCTGGAAGGAATGGATGCATTCCTAAAAACATATAAACTACCAAAACTAAAACAGAAGGAAAGAGAAAACCTGAAGAGACCCAAAAGCAGCAAAGAAATTGAAGCAGTAATTAAAAATCTCCCAACAAACAAGAGTCCAGGGCTAGATGGCTTGCCAGGGGAATTCTAACAAACATTTAAAGAAGAACTTATATCTCTTCTTCTGAAGATGATTCCAAAAATAGAAATGGAAGGAAAACTTGCAAACTTACTCTATGAGGCCAGCATTATCTTGATCCCAAAACCAGGCAGAAACCCCAAGAACAAGGAGAAATACAGACTAATATCCCTCACGAGCATGGATGCCAAAATACTCATCAAGATAGTAGCCAATAGGATCCAACAAGATTGTAAAAGGATTATTCAACATGATCAAGTGGGATTTATTCCTGGGTTGCAAGGGTGGTTCAACATTTGCAAATCAAGAAACATGATATATCACATTAACAAAAGAAAAGATAAGAACCATAAGATCCTTTCAAGTAATGCAGAAAAAGCATTTGAAAAATACAGCATCCTTTCTTGATTAAAACTTTCCACAGGGTAGGGATAGAGGGAACGTGACACCATATCACAAAAGCTATATGCCAAAAGCCCAGAGCAAATATTATTCTCAATGGGGAAAAACTGAGGGCCTTACCCCTAAAGTCGGGAACATGGCAGGGATGCCCACTCCCACCACTGTTGCTCACCATAGTACTAGAAGTCCAAGCCTCAGCAATCAGAAAACAAAAAGAAATAAAAGGAATTCAAATTGGAAAAGAAGAAGCCAAACTCTCACTCTTAGCAGATGAAATGATATTTTATGTGGAAGACCCCGAAGACTCCACCCCAAAATTGCTAGAACCCATACAGGAATTCAGCAATGTGGCAGGATTTAAAATCAATGCAAAGAAATCATTTTCATTTCTATATACTAATAATGAGACTGAAGAAAGAGAAATTATGGATTTGATCCAATTTACAATTGCACCAAAAACCACAAGATAACTAGGAATAAACGTAGCCAAAGAGGTAAAGGGTCTGTACTCTAAAAACTACAAAATACTTATGAAAGAAATGAGGACACAAAGAAATGGAAAAACTTCCCATGCTCATGGATTGGAAGAATATGCGTTGTTAAAAAATCTATGCTACCCAGAGAAGTCTGCACATTCAATGGATTCCTTATCAAAATGCCACCAACACTTTTCACGGAGCTGGAATAATTAATCCTAAATTTTGGATGGAACGGGTAAAGACCCCTAACAGCCAGAGTAATGTTGAAAAAGAAAATGAAAGGTGGTGGTATCACAATACCTGATTCAAGCTATATTACAAAGCTGTAATCAGCAGAACAGTATGGCTCTGAAACAAAAACAGACTCATAGATCAGTGGAACAGAATAGAGAGCCCAGAAATGGATCCTCAACTCTATAGTCAACTAACCTTCACAAAGCAAGAACCAATATATAATGGAAAAAAGACAGTCTCTTCAACAAATGGTGTTGGGAAAATTGGACATGCCCATGCAGAGGAATGAAATTGGAGCGTTTTCTTATACCATACATAAAGATAAATTAAAAATGGATGAAAGAGCCAAATGTGAGACAGGATTCAAAATCCGAGAGGAGAACACAGGCAGCAACCACTTTGACCTCAGCTGCAGCAACTTCTTTCAAGACATGTCTCCAAAGGCAGGAGAAAGGAAAGCAAAAATGAACTATTGGGACTTCTTCAAGATAAAAATCTTCTGCACAACAATGGTAAGTGTCCACAAAACTAAAAGGCAACCTACAGAATGGTAGAAGATATTTGCAAATGATGTGTCAGATAAGGGTCCCATATACAAGTTGTATAAGGATCTTACCACTCTCAACACCCAAAAAACAAGGAGTCTAGTCAAGAAATGGCCAGAAGACATGAGCAGACATTTCTCCAAAGGAGACATACAAATAGCCAACAGACACATCAAAAAATGTTCCACATCACTTGTCATCAGGGAACTAGAAATCAAAACCATAGTGAAATACCACCTTACACCAGTCAGAATGGCTAACATTAACAAGTCAGGAAATAACAAATGTTGGCGAGGATGTAAAGAAAGGGGAAACCTCTTACATTGTTGGTGAAAATGCAAGCTGGTGCAGCCACTCTGGAAAACAGTATAGACGTTCCTCAAGAAATTAAAAAGAGAGCTTCCCTACAACCCAGCAATTGTGCTACTAGGTATTTACCCCAAACACGCAAATGTAGTGATCCGAAGGGGCACCTGCACCCCAATGTTTATAGTAACAGTGTCCCCAATAGTCAAACTATGGAAATAGTCGAGATGTCCATTGACGGATGAATGGATAAAGAAGATGTGGTATATATTAACAATAGAATATTACTCAGCCATTGGAAAAGATGTGTACTTAACTTTTACATCGGCATGGATGGAAGTGGAATGTGTTATGCTAAATGAAATACTTTAATCAGAGAAGACAATTATCATATGTTTTCATTCATTTGTGGAATATAAGAAACAATGCAGAGGATCATAGGGGAAGGGATGGAATAAGAGAATGGGAAGAAATCAGAGAGGAAGACAAACAATGAGAGACTAACTATGGGAGAGAAACTGACAGTTGCTGGAGGAGACGTGGGTCGGGGGTTGGGGTAATTGGGTGATGGGCATTAAGGAGGGCACATGATATGATGAGCACTGAGTGTTATATGCAACTGATGAATTACTTATCTCTACATCTGAAGATGTTGGCTAATTGATTTTAAATTTTAAAAGTCTTACATTCATATTTTATTAGATTGAATTTTTCTTAAAGATTTAAGTAATTTCTTTGCATTTTGTTATTTATGTACATTGTCCTAAATTTTTGTTTATATACTTTGCAAATATATTCCTCAGCCTATTTAAACTACACAGATAAAAGATTCTGTTATGTAATTTTTGTGTTGATGTTTACGTTTTATATTACATATATTTGGGATGCTTACAAGTTATTATTCATTTCTTCTTAATGCGCTGGATTGCAGAGATTGATTTTCTCACAATAAGTCATCTGTATATTATTCAGATAAAACTACTAGTTTTGATACATAAATTGTTTGAAACTGTGACCATGGTAAGATTGGTATTGTTTTTAAACAATCTTTCATCTATGTCATCAAATATATGAACCCTACAATATGCATTCCAGAGTTCTCCTCTTTATTTTTTGGTGTGAATAGACAGATCTGCGCCTTTATGGGTTTGCTGAATGACAGGAAAGTGATATAAACATTCTTCAATTCAGCCACCCCAGAGTCAGGACATTTTGGAGAAGAGATATGAATTACAAATGGCTTCAATAACAAGAAAAAGGAGATAAAACACTAGTCTTCTAACTTACTTGGTATGCAATAGGAAGATTTGGACATGTTATCATCACTCTTAAGTCAGTCTCCTTGTTTCTAGATTCAGGTAATTCATAGTTTGCTAGACAGCTTTCTAGCACTGGCTTCGTTTGTTCTGCTGTGGTTCATTTTGGTTTTTTTTTAATTTTTATAAGAACATGATATTTAATTTCTTTCGTAGACTTAGGCTAACACTAAGTGTTATGTATGTATGTACTTAGGCTAACACTAAGTGAACTGCTAATCTCTGCACATTCACATTTCCTGGAAGAAATGTGGCAGATGCAGAGCTGGGAATAAATAGCTGGGACTGAAAATTCAAAATATAGTTATCAAGAGTAGGGACTCTGGTTTTCTGTTTTTGACACTTTCCCCCCCAAATTACCTTAGCTGTATCCACAGGGTTTGATATTCACAGATGTTTATGAAATAAATGATTATACATATAATTACAAGTGCCAATTGGCACACACACGTTAAAAACTGATGTCCACTAAGTTTTATCAGCTATTAAGTTATCTCACGATGATGCGATCAAACCTTTTTATGGCAGGTTCTGATCAATAACCAGTTCATGGACGCCCAACACATCGGTGGCAAAGCCCAAACTGAACTCCATCCTCTGACTTCATTTGAGCTTTGCTTCCAACAAATTCCACTGAAGTAAGGTCAGAGCAGGTCTTATTTTCAAACTCGCACGTCAGTCCCCATACCCCCTATCCGCCCCTTGTCTCTTCCTCCATTGAATGAGGTCAGTTTCAAAAGGAGTATATGTGGGTAAACGACAGTAAGTCCTGAATTTGAAGAATTCAGCTGAGGGTCTTCGACCAGGGGAATGGGTTATTCCCATGGGATTCTTGGGTGGACTTTGAAGGAGAACATAAGGCGGAGGGACACCACTGAGTCATCCAGGTGTCCCAAACTCCACCAAAGCGAATCTCTCCCAGGTCAAATCTCATCGTGCTGACTGCTTATTTCAAGAGATTTGTGGAGATTAAAATGCAAAGTAGAAAAAGAAGGGGACAGTCTCAGAGTTTGCTGAATGAGATGAGGGCCGATATATATGTGATGTGAAGGGGCAAAAAGAGGCGTCAGTAAGGGTTGCAGGGATTCAGAACAAAGGGGATTGTTGCTGCCATCCATGGGCCAATATAAAGCACTGTGGTTCACTTTGTGCTCTGTTCTTGTATTTGAAACTATCAGCTAAGGCCCATGCTTAAAACTACCTTTAAATATATTTTTCAGATGATAAGTTACTTTAATTATGATTTTGAAAGCCCTATGTCGATTTATGATTGAAGAAGAAATGACTTTAAGCTAACAACATTTTAAATAAAAATTGTGATAACGTCAGACATTTCATTCATTCTATCTTATGTTTCCAAATGAAAAGTCATGTTAAATGTCTTTACAACAAACACTTCCCCAGCAGGAAATTAAAGTTCAGAAAGTTATGTGACTTATTTAACAATGCACATTTTGAAAATTAGAGAACTGATGGCACTATTGTTCTCCCTGATCCTTCACTCAATACAATGGTTTTCTCTAACTTTATGAGTATAGAAGTACAGATTTAAGGACTAGACTTCTTGTGATTGAATACCTATTCTACTGATTAGTAGTTGGGTAAATTTATTTTTTTTTTTTATTTTTTTTAAAGATTTTATTTATTTATTTGAGAGAGCGAGAATGAGAGAGAGTACATGAGAGGGGGGAGGGTCAGAGAGAGAAGCAGGCTCCTCGCCGAGCAGGGAGCCCGATGCGGGACTCGATCCCGGGACTCCAGGATCATGACCTGAGCCGAAGGCAGTCGCTTAACCAACTGAGCCACCCAAGCGCCCCAGTAGTTGGGTAAATTTAGATAATTTAAATTTAAATCTGTTTTAATCTCAGCCTTATTATGTGCAAAATGGAATGCAATATAGAATCCTTCTCTTTAAGAATTAAGAGATAATACCATAGCACGACACAATACAATATCTCTACAGAGATTAGCCTTAATATTTTTCTTACTATTATATTTATTAGCTATAAGTAGATATTTCACACCCAAACGTTTTCAAGTAAAGTGAATATTTATTTGAAAACTAACATGTAATTTAATTATACATTTTTTTAAAGTCTAGGAATAGTTTCAGTGGTATAATATTTACAGTACGTCTGGATTGGACAATGCATTCAATCCACCATTTATGAATTTCTTAAAACCTAGAACACACACATAACTATGGTAATTCGAATCATTCTAAGGCATTATTCTTTGATTCTTTGATTATTAATTTTGAAACAGTTTCTTATGTTTTAATATAACATTTTTTAAAAATTGTACTATAACATGGAATTTATGATACACAAAACAATGTCTCCGTTTTAAAAAAAGTAAGCACAAAGATTAAAAGATAAAAACTTATTCTTTGGTATTTCCTGTCAACAATTTAATTCAATTGTGAAGGTAGATTTACAATTCAAGAGTATATCTAATCATGTGTGTTGTTTTATTGCACATTAAAAACAGGAGGGGAGGTGGGTGGGGTGATGCTGTAACCGGGTGATGGGCATTAAGGAGGGCACTTGATGTAATGAACACTGGGTATTGTTGGCAGTTGATGAATCACTAATTTCTACCTCTGAAACTAATAATAAAACAGGATAAAAATCATATTACCTTATATTCTGTTTGTATAAAATCTATGATTACACAGAATCCAATATCCTTTTTGATTCATTCTTTTATTTCTATCCACGCTTCAATGTGGTTTTCTCAGAAATAGCAAAGCTTCACCATTCCCGTCTGTATGTTCTATGTTAAATGCCTCATTGACCCATATTTTGGGCTGGTCCTTTTCTCAATTAGATCCGAAACATTAAAGCTGAATGACTGTGATTCTCATGTACACGCTACATGTGTAGCAAGTCAGACACAACGAGGATGATAAAAAGTTGTAGAAGATAGTATTCCAGACTATGAGAAACCCTTATTTTGTGATTGCTCTTCCAATATAACAACAACTAAAACAAGTAGACACTAGTATTATTTTGGAACTGCACATGAAGTAGCTGAAACGTGAGAAGATGATTTGTATCTGGAAAATCAAGGGGGAGAAACCAGGTACCAAGGAGGTGACATCAATTCCAAACCCTGTTTCTGGAAGTTAACTTCCACCGTTCATATTAGTTCTCTCAGTTTTTTATCCCAACTATAATATTGATAGTGAGAAGGTTGACATATTAACAAACAAAATAAAATAAATAAAGGACTCTCAAAGTCATAGGCTACACTAAATGATTATCTTTCATGTAACTGATAAATGGATTCAAAAAAGTGAACTATTTTTTATGCTTTTCTGGATGGATCCATTCCCAGGCTTGGTTCGCCTACAAAATAGATCTCATTACAAATGGGAAATAGAGAATAAATGTATTTTTTAATAAATCTGTGAGTGCACTAAAACACATAAAATAACTGTAGGAATGTTGACTGAACCAATGGAACACATGAACTCCTGTCCTCCCTACGGGTCAAGCTACATTAAGGACCCTCTCAGTACGTTCCAGGTCATCCACAATTCCAGCAGGGAGAAGTGAGGAGGTAAGTGCCATGAACTAGTACTTCAGTCAGAGCACAATTCTAAGATGTATTCCAACAACTGCAAGTTCTGTGAAGTAAAGCACATTCTTACATCCTCTGGGTCTCAAGTTTGTGTTTTAAAAGTATGTCCTTAAAAATGAATACAAATAAATAAAAACGAGTCATTAATTATGTGGTTGATGCAAGAAGAAAATAAGATCGTGTATAGTGAGTACTTAATTGAGCACTTGAAATTAGCAGGTATCAGGAAATAGTAGCTACTCCTGCTTTCATGTACTCAAATAATTTTTCCTAGGGGAAACGGATGAATAGAGGAGGTAAATGATGAAATCAAATACATCCATCTAATTTGGGGTTCGAGAAGGAACCAAATTTCAAGTTTCTTGGAAAATTCATCATATATTCTGCATAATTAATATTTGGTAGAGAGATTTACATAATTATAGAAAATGTACATTCTCAGAGGAAATTAAAGAAACAGATTAAACAAAGTAATTATTTTGATATATTTATGACTGGATTTATTTTTTCTTTGTAACATAAATTACCAGTTAGAATATGGTAATAAGGAGGAGGGCAGAGCAAGATGGTGGAGGAATAGGAGACCTGGCTTTCGTCTCCTCTCAGGAATTCAGCTGGATAGGGATCAAACCATTCTGAACACCTACAAACCCAACAGGAGATCAAAGAAAGGAATAGCAACAACTCTCTGAACAGAAAAGCGACCACTTTCTGGAAGGTAGGACATGCAGAGAAGTGAATCTGAGGCGATATTTGGGAGGATAGACGGCAGGGGAGGGGCCTCCATTGGCCGCTTCTGGCAAGTGATAGAGCCGCGGAGCACAAAATCGGAACTTTTAAAAGTCTGCTCCGCCAAGGGACGTCACTCTGGTGGCTAAGCAGGGGGTGGAACCCTCTGGGACAGTGTGGTCTCAGGACCCTTGGCGTCACAGAAAGACCGGGGATACCTGAGTGTGGCAGAACTTCCAGGTATCGGAGCAGGGAAGCCAGCTGCAGAGGCGGAGCCCAGGCGCGGGCTCTCAGGTTGGGGTTGCCATAAACCGTGATCCGCGGCACAGTTGGGCCACTGCTCCTCCAGCGGGGACCCAACAAGTGGCAGATCCGGGGAGACTCACCTTCCTCCCCCGGGAGAGCCGTGCGGGAGTGCACCACAGGGATCTGCTGGGTTTGGAGACTCCACCCGGGGTCGGGTGCCAGAGATAGAAACGCGCAGTCACAGGCCGGGTGAGTACGGAGTGCAGCCAGAGAGCGGGGAGATGGGAGTGACTGACAGCTTTTCTCTGGGGGCTCACTGAGGAGTGGGGCCCCGAGTTCTCGGCTCCTCTGGGGCAGAGATTGGGAGGCCGCCATTTTCACTCTCCGCCTCCAAAGCTGTACAGAAAGCTCACAGGGAACAAAAGCCCCGGAGAGGGAACATGAGCAGATTACTTAGCTGGGAGGGGGCAAGGACGGGGCAATTCCGTCTCCAGCAGAGACATTTGGAAACCACGGCAACAGGCCCCTCCCCAGAAAATCAGCGAGAACAGCCAGCCAAGACCAAGTTTACCGATCAATGAGACCGGCAGAACTCCAGCGCTAGGGGAATACTGCACATAGAATTCATGGCTTTTTTACCATGATTTTTTAGTTTTCAAAGTTAATTTTTTTAACTGTCTTTTTTTCTTTGTTTTTCTTTTTGAATTTTTCTTTTTCCCTTTTTCAACCAACATCTTATCAATCCCTTTAAAAAAAATTTTTTTTTCATTTTTAGAGTCATATTCTATCCCTTCATAGTAGTTACCTGTATTTTTGGCTTATATATATAAGTTGTTATCTCTTTAAAATTTTGAGATAGTTTCTTCTAACAGATTAAAATATACCCTAAAACTCTAGTATATGGTGTTTTCTATTCCCCTGCCTGATCACATCCTCTCCCTTTTTTTTTCTTTTTTCTTTTTTTAAATCCTCTTCTTTGTTTTTTCAAACAACTTCTTATAAATTCCTTTTATAAAATTTTTTATAATTTCCATCTTTACAGTCATATTCCATCCCTTCATCATATCAACCCTTTTTTTGTACAGATATAAATTTTATTTTCTTTAAAATTTTGGGAGGCACTTTCTCCTAAAAGACCAAAATACACCCCAAATCTAGTGTGTGGCACTGATCTATATACCAGCCTGATCATATTTGATCACATTCTGTTTTTGTTGTTGTTGTTTTGTTTTGTTTGTTTTTGTTTTTATCTTTATCTTTTTCTTTTTCTTTTTTTCTTTTTCTTTTTTCTCTCTTTCCCTTTCTTTTCCCACTGCTTCGGGTCTTTTCTGATTTGTTTAGAGTATATTTTCTGGGGACGTTGTTATCCTGTTAACATTTTGTTCTCTCATTAATCTATTCTCCTCTGCACAAAATGACAAGACAGAAAAGATCACCTCAACAAAAAGAACAAGAGGTAGTACCGACTGCCAGGGACCTACTGAATACGGACATTAGTACGATGTCAGATCTAGAGTTCAGAATCATCACTTTAAAGATACTAGCTGGGCTTGAAAAAAATATGGAAGTTATTAGAAAACCCCTTTCTGAAGAAGTAAAAGAACTAAAATCCAACGAAGTAGAAATCAAAAAGGCTATTAATGAGGTGCAATCAAAAATGGAGGCGCTAACTGCTAGAATAAATGAAGCAGAAGAGAGAATCAGTAATATAGAAGATGAAATGATGGAAAATAAAGAAGCTGAGAAAAAGAGAGAGAAACAACTACTGGATCACGAGGGCAGAATTCGAGAGATAAGCGATACCATAAGACGAAACAACATTAGAATATTGGGATCCCAGAAGAAGAAGAAAGAGAGAGAGGGGCAGAAGGTATAATGGAGCAAATTATAGCAGAGAACTTCCCTAATTTGGGGAAGGAAACAGGCATCAAAATCCAGGA
>NW_025409827.1:0-10961 GCF_002201575.2 Neomonachus schauinslandi
TTCCTGTCTTGTCAGACTGGCACAGTGAGCCTCTGGAAACTTCTCTCACTCCAACTGGAATCCAGCCCAACCAGCATCCATCAGGCTGCCATTGCCATGGCCTTGAAGAATGGTCTGGAAATGTGAAGATCTCCCAAAATGGCATCACAGTGAAAATCAAAAGCCAAGGGCACAGTCATTCTTGCTTTGCTTCACAGAAAATGTTCTATTATCACACGTGTCACTTTTTCTTTACAATTTGTAATTTTTTGTTTCAGTGCTTTGGAAAAAGCATTCCCCTTTGAATTCTTATGAATATTTTCTTTTAGTTTCTTTTTCTCACTTTATAGTTTTTATTCCCTCTGGGCACACAGAAAACCATACTTCCTATCCCCAGAGCACCCCCAGCCTCTTGCTGTTGGATAAGGCCACACGATTAACTTGAGCTAGTCAGCCCTGTGCAGCAGTGATTTCTATTACTTCTAGACTGTTATTTTAAGGAGGAGTGAGAGATCTCCATGACACTCTCCACATGCCAATGACCAGCGATATTCCAGGTAGTGGAGCTTCTGTCAGCTGGGATCCCTAACAGACTATGGGAAGCAGAGCCCTCTCACTCCTGACCTTCACCAACATATGTTGGGCATTTATTGTGTGCTAGACGTAAACCTTTGCTGCGTTAAGCCACAGGGGTTTGGGGGGTGGTTACCCCAGCATAAGCTTAGCTTAACCTGACAAACACAGCAATGGCTCTCAAAATTTAGAGTGCAACAGTCACTTGTGAAACTTGTTAAAATGCCTATTGTGTCACAAAAATATATTGGGGGACAGATTTATGGCTTAGTGATGATTACTCTTTTAGCTGATTTAAGAGATCCTTTAAAACTGTATACATTTTCATTTTTAACCTTATAATAGTATTTGTTACCCAGGTAATAGATACTCTCTTTGGAAAAACAGAAGACACAAGCAACAAGGAAAAATTAACATAAAAATACAGACTTCTGCCACACAGAGATATTGCTAACCTTCTGATGTTACTGTGTCAGGAATTTTCTTGTGAAAAAAGACCATCTTTTCCCTACAGGATAGGAATGGAAAAAAGAATCCATACTACTCCTTTCGAGAGAGCTCTATCAACTCTCCTAACAACCCCCACCCCGCACGAGCGCGCGCATGGGCACACACAGACACACACGCGCGCGCGCAGGAGTGTACACCTCGGGGCCAGAGCGTAGGGAATGCCGTCCCAGAAAGGACTGTCCGCCCGCCCCCACCCGTGGGGGCATCCCGGTATCAGCCACGCTTGCGCCCATCTGCTGGTATCCGGGGTGCTTACCTCGCTTTCTCCATCTTTCGCTCCACACGTCCACATCCTCCGCACTAGGAAGCTGACACCCACGCAGGGTTCCCGCCCACCTCCCCAGCATTCCCCATTGCCCACCATTTTCTGAATCTAAATGGCTAGAGGGCGTGGCTGTGGTGTGAGAAGTGCAGAGCAGGACCTGCGGGGGGTCCTTTTACCCTCCCTTTTCCTTTCCAGTGACTTGCAGGTGCTTCCCACCTTCACACTGACTTGCGGGGAACCCAGGCGTGTTCCTTCTCTTTTTTACCTGGGCCAGAGACCAGCCTGCTTTCAATGCAATAGGGAGCTGTTACCCAATCCTGACCGCGCGTTCCCTCCCCAGCTCCCTCACCCAAGCCCATATTTTTTGCCCCCAAATGAACCCGCGCAGGGGCAGAAAGGGGGTATAGGCAGTGCAGTCCTGACTCGCTTTGGTGTTCGCCCTCGCCTTTGGATATCCTCTGCCCTTTCAAACCTCCTTAGATCCAGGGCAGGCAGTAGTCTCCTGTTCTGTGTGGGGTACAGAAGCGCACCCGGCTGCCTCCAACGTAATAGGGAGACGGTGCTCAGGCGGGAAAGAGGACTCAGACTACAGTGACTTAAATTCACGTCTGCTTTTTGCCCAACGAAGCCAGTGTTATCAGTGAGCTCAGG
The DNA here is from genome assembly GCF_002201575.2 of Neomonachus schauinslandi. Classification (NCBI taxonomy): domain Eukaryota; kingdom Metazoa; phylum Chordata; class Mammalia; order Carnivora; family Phocidae; genus Neomonachus; species Neomonachus schauinslandi. The sequence goes on from NW_025409827.1 coordinate 1,979, forward strand.
TCCCCCCAATTAACCCTCCTTACAGCACTGCAGCAGAAGCCTGGTCGCCCCTCCCCAGCCGGTCTCCTCCCTCCCCCACACAATTTGACTTAGTCTTTTCAGTCTTTGCCAGAAACATGAAAAGTGTATCATTGCCCTGGAATTTATACTTGCCTTTCTCAGATTATCAGGGAGGATCAACCCGTTGGGGTTAATCGACCATGTCTACTTTTTTTCTCTCCTGCTCCCTACACTGTCCACCTCCCCTCCCCCAAGACCCGGAGATCTGCCATATCCCTTGCAGTCCTGCCCAGGCACTTAAATGGGATTGAGGAAATGAGGCTCCATGTGAGACTGAGAGATTTATACTAGATTTTTAAAAAAATATTTGTCAGTTCTGTTCTATACGATTATTATCATTACCGATAATAGTAATATCCACCTACATCCAGTTTGTCATTAGAAAATAGAAAAGAGGGGCGCCTGGGTGATTCAGTTGGTTAAGCGACTGCCTTCGGCTCAGGTCATGATCCCGGAGTCCCATGATCCAGTCCCGCATGGGGCTCCCTGCTCAGCGGGGAGTCTGCTTCTCCCTCTTCCCCTCCCCCCTCTCATGCTCGCTCTCTCGTTCTCTCTCAAATAAATAAAATCTTTTTTTAAAAAAAACTACTTTAAAAAAATTTTAAAAAGAAAGAAAAGAAGAAAGAAGGAAAGAAAATAGGAAAGAGCTCTTTATTGTCATTTGGGAAGAAGGTGGTAGATTCAAGTGGGGGGTTGGTAAACAAATAATCCAGCCACCTGTTTTCCCTGCTCAATAACAACACAAATATCGATCCTTTAGGCAGCCACTTATTTGGAAGTTTGAAAGGTACAGAGCAGCTGGAGGCTCTCCTTGTGGGGGAGGGGCGGTTGTCCATGAAGTCAGCCTCTGAGGTCATATAATCTCATAATACCAAGGACACCTTGGAATTTCAGATTTTAAAAGCTGGTCACAATGTTCTGGTCTTCAAAATTATTATAATTCAACCTCCACAGTTGATCTATTTCCCACTTCCCTACCACATTCACATCCCTGTTAACCCTTTCCAATTGCAACCAAAAATTTTCTACTTAACACCCCAGGGATAGATCTAGGTTGTGGGGCCTGAAACTTACAATTTGGGGGACCCTCTTTAAGAAAAGAAGCATTAAAAAGGTATGTGTGATGCAGGCAATTAGGTACCAAAGTTAATATTTATTTATAATGAGCAAAGAAATGACAAAATTTGGACAGCTGACATATGTGAAACATCCCAATTTCCATAGAAATGTTGACACAAAATGAACAAACTTTTTAGAATTTCTAAAAGTAAGAAAGAGTTTTATTCAAGCCCAAGGTAGGACGGCTGCCTGGGAAACATGCTCTTTGCAGGAAAGAAAGTGTTCAGGAGAATGAATAGTTTTTACAGGGTTATATACTTTTTACATCTTAGAAAAACTCAAAAGACTATAGCATATTGGCAGGAATCATGAGTTTTATTGTAAAGAAATGCAGGGTGTGGGAGCAATGATCAATATCTCAAGGACAAGATGGTTTTCCTTTAGGCTACTCTTTCACAAAGCAGGTGTACAATGCATGCGTAGTGGGCCATAAATCAGGCTGGTTTGAACAAAGTTTATATATAGTCATGTTGACTTAGAAATCTAAAATGACTTCCCTTGTTTATCAGGCCTTTATAGAGAGTTTTTCTCTCATCCCAAATAACATTTTTATTAACTGCCTGGTACACCTCTGACCTTTTCCCCTACAATTTTTTTGGCTACAAATCCCTTGATCCTCTCTTCATATGACATCTTTGTTATATCATTTTTCCTAGAGAAAATGTTAAGATAATTCAATCTTTCCTTTGCATGGAAATTAAATTATTATGATTATGTGATTATAATCAGTTTATTATGATTATTGATAGACGTTTCAACTTTACTACTCATTACTGGTGAAGGCAAATTTTTAGTATTGTCAAATTTGAATAAATTGCTGTCAACCTCTCTCAAGTTTCTTTCTTATGTGGGCTTAAGATTTATTTTAAACTTTCTTGTGCACATTCTTATCTTAAATATTCTTAATAATGATGTAGTGTCATGCCAGTGTCCTGAAGGGGAACAGAATTTGCCACCCCAAAATGCGTCTCTTTGGCATATTTGGCATAAGGATTATTTTAGGCTGATTATTCTTTAAAAAACAGCATCCAGGGGCGCCTGGGTGGCTCAGATGGTTGAGTGTCTGCCTTCCGCTCAGGTCCTCGGGTCGTGATCCTAGGGTCCTGGGATCAAGCCCCACATAGGGCTCCTGGCTCAGCGGGGAGCCTGCTTCTCCCTCTCCCTCTGCCTCTCCCCCCGGCTCACGCTCTCTCTCTGTATCTCTGTGTCTCAGGGTGGGGTGGGAGGGATGGGCTGACTGGGTGATAGACACTGGGGAGGTTATGTGCTCTGGTAAGCGCTGTGAATTATGAATTGTGAATTGCAAGACTGTTGAATCTCAGATCTGTACCTCTGAAACAAATAATGCAATATATGTTAAGAAAAAAAAAAGAAGAAGAAGAAGATAGCAGGAGGGGAAGAATGAAGGGGGGGAAATCGGAGGGGGAGACGAACCATGAGAGACGATGGACTCTGAAAAACAAACTGAGGGTTCTAGAGGGGAGGGGGGTGGGAGGATGGGTTAGCCTGGTGATGGGTATTGAGGAAGGCACATTCTGCATGGAGCACTGGGTGTTATGCACAAACAATGAATCATGGAACACTACATCTAAAACTAATGATGTAATGTATGGGGATTAACATGAGAATAAAAAAAATTTAAAAAAAAGAAAAAAAAAGAAACTCAAAAAATAAAATAAAATAAAATAAAAAACAGAATCCTCAGGAAAAGCTCTGAAAACTGATTAGAACTTACCCTTTTGAAAGAGGCATTTACATCTATAAGGGAAACCTCAATTTGTAAGGGTGTCTCCCTTCTCTGTATACCAGGAAAAAAAGGATGACTAATTCTCTAAGAACTCTTGGGGTACTTGGCTGCCTAAGTTGGTGGAGCATGACACTTGATCTAGGGATCATGAATTTGAGCCCCATGTAGGGTGTAGAGATTACTTTAAAAAAAAAAAAAATCTCTAGAAACTCTTATCAATGGGGAAGGCAAAGACCTAAATCTGCCTAACAACCTTACCCTAGTTTACTGTGCTTTGCCTGGTAACTTCCCTTAACTGACTCCCCCACTCCCAACATCTTCCTTTGTCTTTAGCTGGAATTGGTATTTAAGGTGGTGACGTGGGCCATTTTGCGGAGTTACTCAGTTTTTCTGGGCTTCTCCCATGTATACAGGAGATATACATGTTATTAAACTTATTTGATTTTCTTCTGTTAATCATTTATTACAGGAACCAGGGTTGGGGGAGGATCTCAGCCAAGAACCCAGAAGGGTAGAGGGAAAATTATTTTTCTTCCCCTACCCCCTTCAAGGCCATCCAGCTAGACTAAGAATTACATTTACATGAGACAGATTAACAGGGGGAAAATAAAAGCTTTATTATGTGCACACAGAGGCCCAGGAATGAAATTGAGACCTAAAGAAATGACCAAAGCGGCTACTTTTTATACTTTTTAGACAAAAAGACTAAATAAATCTGTGAGGAATTGATAGGACAGAGAAAACTTAACTTTTGGAGCTTTAAGAATTTGGGCTGGGGTAGTAAATTAGTAAAAAGTAACAAGAGTTGTTTCTACAGCCTTCTCAGCCCTGAATTCCCTATCTCTGGTGATAAGGATGTTTCTTTACCCACTGGGACAGGGAGGGGACCTTTCACATGGGAGGCTTATTTTCTGTTATCAGGAGGACAGAGGAGGGTCTGAGCGTCCTTCTTGCACAAGCTGTTTCTTAAGTAACTTTTATTTAAAATAATCATATGCCAGGGGTGCCTGGCTGGCTCAGTCAGTAGAGCATGTGACTCTTAATCTTGAGGTCTTTTTTAAAAAAATATTTTATTTATTTATTTGCAAGAGGGAGAGAGAGAGAGAGATTGAGAGAGAGAAGGAGTGGGGGAGGGGCAGAGGCAGAGGGAGAAGCAGACTCCCCGATGAGCAGGGAGCCAATGTGGGGCTCGATCCCAGGACCCCAGGATAATGACCTGAGCTGAAGGCAGATACTCAAGCGACTGAGCCACCTAGGCACCCCTTGATCTTGAGGTCTTGAGTTCAAGCCCCATGCTGGGAGTAGAGTGTCCTTTTTTTAAAAAAAGGAAATAGATAAATCAGTCAATCAATCAATCATATGCTAAAATGGCACATTTTAGGGCAGCCTGCCCTTGGCCCCTACAGTGGTATCTTAGTCAATGTCAGTATTTCATGCCAAATCACCCAGAAATTAATATGAACCTGTATAGATATGATTGGGCAAAGCCACAAACATGGTTGGTGTAAGAAAGACAGGAATCCATTTTTGATAAATCATATTGTACATACAAGGACAGCAATGGAAGTCAAGACTAAAAAAATATCTTGGGATCAGCTAATGAAGTCGGAAATAGTGTCAAATGCTGGTACATGGCTGGTGTTAAACAATCATGCCTTTAATTTGAGTTATAAGATTTGTTCATGGGGGCGCCTGGGTGGCTCAGTTGGTTAAGTGACTGCCTTCAGCTCATGTCATGATCCCAGAGTCCCGTGATCGAGTCCCACATTGGGCTCCCTGCTCAGCAGGGAGTCTGCTTCTCCCTCTGACCCTCCCCGCTCTCATGGTCTCTCTCTCTCTCCCTCTCACTCGCTCTCTCTCTCTCAAATAGATAAATAAAAATCTTAAAAAAAAAAGATTTGTTCATGGTTCACTAAGCGTATGAAATGCACTAAGAAGGCAGCATTAGGCTCATTAGCCTTAGACTCACACCAACCCTGGTTTGAATCCTAGAGTTTCTACTCACCACCTTGTGCAGCCTTACTAGTAATTACTTAATTATACCTAGAAGGGACTGAGAAACACATGGATCAATTATCCAATTAAACCTAAACTAAATGTAATTCCAAATCACTTCCTCTTAGCTTGATGTAAAACATGCCTGCATCTATCTCACCACCAAAAATGCGACAGGAAGTAGGAGTGGAAGAAGACAGTAGTCTTAAATTGCAGTCAACATTCTTGCTCCAACTAACTTTATAAAAATATATGAGACATAGCATGGCCCCTATATTAGTTTTCTATTGCCATGTAACAAAATACCATACTTAGCTGTTTAAATTAACACCTATTTATTTGGCTCACAGTTTGGTAAGTCAGAAGTCCAGATGTGTTATAACAGGGTTTTCTGCTCGGGATCTCTTAAGGCTGAAATCAAGGTGTCAGCCAGGCTGCATTCTCATATGGAGCTTAGAGCCCTTTTTCAAGCTTACACGATTGTGACAGAATTCATTTTCTTGTGGTTGTAGGATTAATAAGATCATACTTTGCTCTTAGCCAGTAGCTGGAGTCATTCTCAGCTTAGATGTCACATTCCTTGCCACATGGCCCCTCTATCTTCAAAGCCAAAAGTGGAAAAGCCCCCTCATGTTGAATCGCTTTCATGCTTCAAATCTCTCTGACATGAGGATGGGCCATCTCTTTAAGGGCTCATCTGATTAGGTCAGGCTCACTTAGTGACTGCCCTTTGATTAACTCAATGATTTGAGACTCTGATAGCATCTGAAAAATCTCTTTTGCCGTGTAATGTAACATAATCACAGGTGTGATACCTCATATTCACAGGCTCCATCTAAAATCAAGAGGAGGGAATTAGGGAATTATGTAAGTGTGAAGGTCACTGAGGGGACCATCTTAGAATTTTGCTAACTATAACCCTTCCCAGAGGCCTTATACGGTGCCCATATGAATCCAGGGGCCATGAAACGTAGGTGTCATTAGCTTCAAGGTGAATTCACCTCTGCATTACCTCTACCCATTCTGAGTTTTTCACTTCACCTATACAATTGGATCCTGCTAACGGGACTCCTAAACCTCACAGCCATACACAATCATGAATTAGTTACTGCTTATAGTTCTAACAGAAGTTATAAACTAAATTGACCAACACCAATTTTGCATTTAGCTAGACTGGGGATGGTAGAGCCTTATATCTTGGGCATGCAATGAAAAGCAGTCATGATTTCTTATATAGTATGTTAGGTTGAGGCTAGATAGGGTGGGAGAGACACAAAGGCCAACCACAAAGAAATGGTCCTTGTTCTCTAGAGACCTTTGGGAACCTCATACTTTGCCTGCTATGTGCCCCACATGAGGATGGTTGCTTTGAATAGGCTAGTGGGTTATTCCACACATGGCCTCCCAGCAGTCTGTGAGGTAGGGATTATTAGCAAGTCTCCAAATAAGAATTTGGAGAGAACAATGTCCAGTGTGGATTGGAGCTATGAGAGAAAAATTCAAAGGAGCAGTAAATGCCCAAATCAATCTTCATGTTGCCATTCTCAAGTGCTCTGGATGGTAACCCCACAATCCATTGAATAACCTTAGATTCTATATCTTGACATTCAGGGCTCTTCAGGATACAACCTGATTCACATATTCTCAGCTTTGCCAACCATTTTTCCTCTCCAGCCAAAAGAGACCCCTAATCAGTGCGTGACCCAAACATGCTTTATACTTACCCACTCTGTGCTCTTGCTGTACCATTATCCTAAAATGAGAAATTCCCTCAGACTTGATAGTATAAAGGAATAGGAATAGGCAATATAAAGGAAAATACATCTCATAAAGGAATTGTTCTTTGGGATATTTCAGGAACATACAAGAAGGGGCCCCTGGGTGGCTCAGTCGGTTAGGCATCTGGCTTTGGCTCAGGTCAGGATCCCAGGGTCCTGGGATCGAGCCCCTCATTGGGCTCCCTGCTCAGCGGGGAGTCTGCTTCTACCTCTGCCTCTCATTCGTGCTCTCTCTCTCTCTCTCAAATAAATAAAATCTTTTTTAAAAAAAGAACATACAAGTAGACCACAGGTCTGAGAGCCATGAGAAGCCAGCCCTGTGACAGCAAAGGCTTCCCGCCACCATTGCTTCTGGAGAAAACCAGCTAGTTTAGTTCAACCTAGAGAAAAAGGGATTCTTTCAGAGCACTATAGACCCATTGCTTGGTTTGTAGTCTATGTCTGATTTCATCACTTATCGTGGTACATACATGATCTCCTTCACTTTGAACACTTTTGATCCCTTCTTCCATCCTTTCTCATGCTTCCCCTTTTGCTATTAAGTTCCTCAATTTGTTTCCATGCACTTTTTTTTTAAAAGATTTTATTTATTTGACAAAGAGAGAGCGAGAGCAGGAGCACAAGCAGGGGGAGTGGGAGAGGGACAAGCAGGCTTCCCACCTAGCAGGGAGCCCGATGTGGGGCTCGATCCCAGGACCCTGGGATCATGACCTGAGCCGAAGGCAGAGACACTTAACAACTGAGCCACCCAGGCGCCCCTTCGGTGCACTTTTTGAATAAACATTCTAGAACTTTTCTTCTGCCAAACTGAGTATAGTTGGAAATATTCTCCTCCCAATGAAGTAGATCTTCACCAGCCTTGCTCACACAAAAAAAAAAAAGAAAAAGAAAAAGAAAAAAGCCCTTAAGTGCACTGCATTGAAAACTCCTTCTCTGAAAAGCAAACACAGAAGAGAGGCATTTCCAGTGCAATCTTAGAGAGAATGTCAAAGCTTACCACCTGGGGCACCTGGGTGGCCCAGTCAGTTAAGCATCTGACTCTTGGTTTGGGCTCAGGGTCATGAGATCAAGCCCTATGTCAGGTAGGCTTAAGATTCCTTCCCCCTTCCTCTGCCCCTCCACCATCCTCTCTCTCTCTCGAATAAATAAATACATCTTAAAAAAAAAAAAAGCTTACAGCCTGGACATTAGGCCTTGGTGAAGTGGCTCACTGAGTAGCAGATGTGTTACCTTGTAGGTTAGTCCAAAATTTTTTCCGAGAGCTGACAGGATTAGGAGTTTAAAAAGCAGTGCTCCCACAGTTCTGGGCTCCTCTGACTTGGTGAGCATTTCATGTTACAGGGGCTGCCAAGACCACCGACCTTTGGCCATACCATAGTGACATACAAGGCACAGATTGGGTTGCTGCATTCAGTCACATGCACTATCATCTCTTTTATATCCTTTGCATTGTATATTTGCTACTTTAATAGTGACCAAACTCATACCACTTTGAACCAAATCCAAATCGTCATTCTTGCACATCTCTGAATTTAGACTAGATTAAAAATTTATTTATTTTTTAAAAAAGATTTTATTTATTTATTTGAGAGAGAGAGCATGAGCAAAGAAGAGGGGCAGAGGGAAAAGGAGACTCCCCACTGAGCAGGGAGCCCGATGCAGGACTCAATCCCAGGACCCTGGGATCATGACCTGAGCCGAAGGCAGATGCTTAACTGACTGAGCCACCCAGGTGCCCTAGACTAAAAATTTAGAAATATGGGGCCCCCGGGTAGCTCAGTCAGTTAGGCATCTGCCTTCGGCTCAGATTATGATCCCAGGGTCCTGTGATCCAGTCCTTGGTCGGGCTCCCTGTTCTTTGGGGAGTCTGCTTCTCCCTCTCCCTCTGCCCCTGCACCTGTTGTCTCTCTCTCACTCTCTCTCAAATAAACAAATAAAATCTTTTAAAAAAAGAAATATAAATTTGTAAATGCTATACGGATACAATTTTATAAATACGCTTTTGACCTATTTTACAGATGAGAAAATAGAAACAGAAGAAGATTAAATATATGCCTAAATTCATCTAGCAAGCCAGGAAAGAGATTGGCCCTGGAACCATGTCTGTGGAATCCCAACTATTCTTACTAGATTCCTTGACTAGTAGGAATATTCCTTGACTATTCTTACTAGATTCCTTTGACTTTTTCAGAATATGTTACAGGGGTCTTCCCCTGGTGAAAGCTGCTGACAGAAAAGTGGGCTCCAGGCACGTTTACATGCAGCCAGGGTGGAGAGTACAGGC
>NW_025409828.1:0-10935 GCF_002201575.2 Neomonachus schauinslandi
GCCCTGCACCCCTGCCCTGCACCCCCGCCCTGCACCCCCGCCCTGCACCCCTGCCCTGCACACCCCGCCGCGTCCTCCTTCGCTGGGCTGCAGAGTCCTCAGCAGCAGTGCGAGGGGCGTGCAGTAGGTGGCCTGGCCTCCTCCCGGCTCTGCTCTGACCCTGGAGCTCCCTGACCCTGGCTACCACCAGCGCTGGCCATCTTGTGACTCATGCTTTGTCCTACTTGCTTTCAGGAATTGTGTCCCAGCCCCCAGTTTATCGTGGGCGGAGCCACACGCACAGACATCTGTCAGGGGAGTCTAGGTGAGTAACCGACTATTTGGGGCGAGGGCGGCTATGTGTGTAACGAGTAAAGGGACTTGACATCACATCTGCGGTGTTTTGTGTGGGTCTGTGCTCCTCGCATGGGTCTGTGATGCTAGAACTGTGGCTCCTCTGGGGAGATCTCTGCAGGCCACCAAACCCCTTCCACACAGGAGTAATGGGCCAGGATTGTAGGCACACGTGGACAGCGGGCTGTGTGGTGCTTTGACAGTCGTTGCCTGTAAGTGGGCACAGTTCGCCGGATGGAGTGGCCATGTCCACATGACTGTGGGCTGTCCCAGCAGATGCTTTAAAATGAGTGAGAAAACAAGAATCCCATCTTCCAGCCGAGCTCTCTTTCAGAGCCGGGCACCCCCTCCGGGGACGGCGGCAAAACCGGACTTGGAGACGCAGGTACCTGGGAAACAGTCTTACCTGTGAAGATCAGCAAAGCAAACAGAAGATCCGCATCCACACAGACCCGAAACCCCTTTCCTTTCAGGAAGGTGCCCTCCTTCCTTTTCCTTCTCTTCAGTCTGCTGGAACCCTTTATGAATCTGAAATTCACGGGCATTTAATTTCAAATGCTTCCCACGTCCTGGCCTTAAGGAGTGTAACTAGCCCACACGCCCTCAGCCAGAGCTCGTGGAGCGGGAGTGCAGAGCCGCAGGAATGGTCCAGGCGTCCCTCACGGGCGTGCACCCACTGCCCAGAGCCGCGGCCTCTGTGCCCCAAGCCCTTGTGCCATTCGAGCCGTTTGTGCGGTGGCTCAGGGTGGGGGGAGTGGGGGCAGTGTCCTGCCCCTTCTCCTTCTGCCTTTTTACTTGGAGCTCAGTGTTTAACCTAATTAGCATGTGTCTCTGGAAACAGAGCTCTGAATGTACGCCTTTAGCAGCTTCTCGTTACAGACGTTTTAACTTCAGAAAAGCTATTTAGTAAGTGCCTTTTAATTGTCGGCTTGAGTAGAGGTTCCCTTGAATAGTTTTGAGCAAGTAGAGAAGTGGGCTTCCGGAGGAGGCCTGGGCGTTGCCGTGGCGAGTGCGTGCAGCCTGCTGGGCACAAATGGACCCAACCGCTCTCTAAATCCAGCTCGTGGGAAGGAAGTGGGGCCGCCAGCAGGTGCCCCGAGGTGCGCCCAGTGCGCGGTGGCTTTGCGTGAACGGAGCAGAAGGGGGCTGAGGGCCTGGAGCGAGGCTCAGCAGGTGGAAAGGTGGCTGCCCCTGGGTGCGGGGGGGCCGAGTCAAAGCAGCCGAGAGCCAGCTGGGCCGCCCCACGCGGTGGGCGGAGGCTCCCCATCAGAGAGCGGTGCCAGGTGCCGCTTGGGGAGCGGGCGCACCGCCAACAACATGTGTTCAGAACTTTAGAGTCTGACACCACCCAGTGGGGTCTACTCTGGGTTTAAAACATTTTTATTACTCTTGCTTACAGTTATTTTATTACTATTTTGAATACACGGGTTAAAACACTCGGAAGTTGTGCCGTGATGAGTCTGCTTCCCGCCTCTCTCCTCCCGTGCTCGCTGCCCTGTGACCGTTTTCTGTTCTTCCAGCAAATTCAAGCAAATCCAAATTCTTGTTTTTTTCGATGCTTTCTTGCATTGGAGGTAGCAGACTGTGGACGCTGCTGGGCACCTGTTTGTTCTTATTCCTCTTAACAAAGACGTGTCTCTGTGTTTCGCGGGTGGAGCCTGGGCAGAGGGCAGAGGGGTGTCCGAGGGATGGAGGCTGGCCACCGGGGAGGCCGCGGCTGTGGTGCAGGGCCCTGGGAACCCAGGCCAGCTGCTGTCTCCAGGGTCAGAAATGTCTAGCTCTGCCTCTGCAGGGGTGCCGGCAGGGGTGAGGGCTGGCGCTAGCATGGTTTGGAGGGAAGGAAGAGTGGTATAACTACGGGGCTCGAGGGCCTGTAGGAGGTCAGGAGGTTACCCTGGCATGGAGCGGGCGGAGGCCGGGGGTGCTGCTGAACATCCCACAACGCTTGGGACAGCCCAGCATCATGCGGCTCGAGCATCAGCAGATTTGAGAGATCCTGTTGTAGCTGGACCCACTCACGTCCCAGGGGCCCGAGGGCTAAGGCAGTAAGAAGCTCTAGGTCCAAATCTGGTTCTGGTCTTACCGGCTGTTTTCTCTCCTGCTTGGCGCAATTGATTGCACAACGGCTAAGCCTTAAGATCTTCTCACTAGTCGTCAAGATACGAGTTTCCCAATCCCTCCGACACTTTCATACGGACGAGGTTTCCTACACTTGGCACTGCAGGCCGGGGTCTGTGAGACGTCTGTGGCCCAACGCCCGCCTCCTCAGCGTAGCCAGCTAGCTGGGGGTGTCGACAAAGCCAGAGGACCCACAAGTGCGTGTGTTTTAACCACGGCCAGAGGCAGGATGAACCGGGAGGCTGGAAGGCGCGCTGTGGGGGTGGGGAGTAGGGGGGGAGGCCCCTGGGATGGCTTGGTGTGATGTCAGAGCTGAACGGCACCTGCTTGTGAACCCTGAGCCGGCAGAGGAGGCCTCCTCTGCCATCAAATGCCGAAGGTGGATTTTTACAAACAAGCCCATGTGAGCAGGCCAGCATCTACATCAGGGTCAGACGTGAGGTCATTTGGCACAGCCTTGCTTGCTCCCCTGGTTTGTTCTCTGCCTGCCTCCCGACTCCCGCTGACTGCGAGGGGGAGGGAAACGCAAGCCAGCCGATCACAGGTGTTTCCACCTGTCTCCGAAAGGTTCCCATCTCTTTTGGATAAACGTTCCTCATCCAATCGCCTTTTTTGGGTGGTTTCTTGCTTCTTTAAGGCCGGCCCATCTCCAGCCTCCCCACGACGGCCCCCAGATGTGAGGAAGGCCAGAAAACCCCTGGGTGACCCCAGAGGGTGTCCTGGATCCCACTCAGTTCTGAAGCACTGTCTGCCCAGACAGGGTGAGAGCCCCACAGGCTAGGGGCTCAGCCCCACGAGACTGTCCTCCCACACCTCAGACCTCAGGCTCCTGTTCCCATTGTCACCTGGGTTTCTGACCCATCAGCTGTAGACGGAGGGCCCCCAGAGCTCAGAGCATGGGTTCCTATAAGAGATACAGCTCAGAAACTGCCAGATGGAGGAGAGGCATGGGGTGAGGTCTGGGGAAGGGGCTTCCATGCTCCCTTCGGGGCGCTGATCTCCCCAAATCTGCACATGTGCACCAGGCTGGAAGCCTCTGGGTATTTATGGAGGCTTCATGACAGAGGCCTGATAGACGAAATCACTGGTTCTGGTGATGGGCTCCCGGGTCAGGGGGTGGGGGTGGCTCTGAAAGCTCCAGCTCACTCATCCTGGGGTTGGTTCCCCTGGCAACCAGTTGGGTCACCTAGGGGCTTTCCAAAGCCACCTCGTTAACATAACAAAATAACTGTGCTTTCTCCCACTGCGTAGAAAGCAACCTAGGGTTTCAGGAGCTCTGAGCCCAGAAACAGGTCTAAGACCCAGCCTGCATTTGTTATTATAAATCACAGCGTCCCGGGCTGGCTGGTGCTGGTGCCGGAGCTGTCCCCGGGGTCCTGGCTGGCCCCCAGGGGGGTGCGACTGTGCAGGGTCAGGCCCATTCTCCCCCCCGGGGGGCTCCCAGGTCCTACCCTGAAGCCACCACAGCTCAGGGTGGGATGGACCTGCCCGGTTCTCCCTGTCCCGGGAGGCTGCCATCTCCCCTCCTCTCTGCCTCCAGGCCCTGTGGTGCCACCCTCTTTGCTGCTGCCAGTCATCCTGCTCCTGGGGTCCCCGAGAATGCCCTCTGCTTTGGCTTCATCTTCACCCTATCTGCGGCTTTACTGTTCTTCCTGCTCCTGCCACTCATCAGCCTCATGAAGGGACTACTGCAGAAGTCCCAGCACCTGACCTCTTCTCTGTCCCTGCTCCCCTCCCCTGTCTTTCTGCCGGTGGCCCAGGGGCAACTCTACTTCTCCTTGCTGTTTGGGAAGTGCCCATAAGCTGGAGCCTGAGCTCTTGCTACCTATGGTTTATAATAACATTAGGTGTTCAGACCTAAAGGGAATTTCTGATTTAGCCCTTTCTATTCTAACAAAGCCTGACTCAGGATGACTGTCTCTTGGTGGACTTAAAACCAGAGTCCCTCATTGTTAGGGTTGGGGTCTGTTTACTGGAAGCCCCGAGGCTTATGGGTGGAGGGGGTGGAGGGCTCTAGGGGATCATTATTTAAGTGGAATTAAAAAATCACTTTTTGGGCGCCTGGGTGGCTCAGTTGGTTAAGCGACTGCCTTCGGCTCAGGTCATGATCCTGGAGTCCTGGGATCGAGTCCCGCATCGGGCTCCCTGCTCGGCGGGGGGTCTGCTTCTCCCTCTGACCCTCTTCCCTCTCGTGCTCTCTGTCTCTCATTCTCTCTCTCTCAAATAAATAAATAAAATCTTAAAAAAAAAAAAAAAAAAAAAAAATCACTTTTTTGTTTTAATAACTATTAAACCCATTGTATGTATAACCTGAGTAAGGAGTAGAAAAAACAAAGCTCAGGTGGTTCCCCGACTTCCCCTGAGGTCAGTGACCCAGGACCCCCCCATTCTAGCTCCGTGGTTAGTCCAAACTCTAACCCATGGCCAGATCTTGCTGGAAGGTGGCCGCAAGGAGGGACTTGTCCATCAAAATTTTCCCCAGGTTTTCCACCCACCTTATTCTTGGCTGCTTCTGGAAATGAAAACTATGGTCTAAGGTCAAAGCCGCGTCCCAACGGAGAAGAACCCAGCGAACGTGCCACAGGCTTCCAGGCAGGTCCCCAGACAAGTTCCTGAAATGTTCTGAGCAGAATAGATGTCCATCCTCCCAAGAGGACTCTTTGAAGGGGCACTGCTGACTTGGATGTATTCCTGTCCCGATAATCCTCACACACCTGACACAGCCCCTGGCAGGAATCCAAACCCCTGCGTAGCCGCTGCCCCTGCTCGGAGCCCTGCACTTGCCGCGGGTGCCAGGAGGACCTGCGAGATGTCACGAGTGAGGCGGATGAAAAGAAAATTAAGCTCCTCCAGCTGGGCAGCCCCGTTTGATGTCAGCAACTGAGGGTTGCGTAGTTTCCGTGCCTTGAATTGTAATGTGTGAGGAGGGTTCTAGGTGGGCTGATGGAGGCACTGAGCCAGGAGCACGAATGTTGGAGGGGCCACGAGGACGCGTGTGTCATGGGGGGCTGCGGGGCGGTCACCCTGTCAGCTCCCCTGGGACCTGTGCTGGGAGCCTCCCTCATCATCTCCCCCATCCCCAGATGCTGGCGGGGGTGGGAACCGTCAGGCCTAGTGCATGTCTTCTTGGGCCCCCTGTCCCCACAGACCAGGGAGACTCAGGAGCAAACAGGCAGGGGTCACTGGAGGCTTGCCTAAGAACAAACTGTAATCCATCGAGTCATTCAGACACTTGCTGTTCATCAAGTGTTTATTGGGCCCCTACTGTGTGTCAGCCACCTGCTGGGGATGCCAGGAATCCACAACCCGGCTGGCTGGAGGGCCCCAGGGAAGGTGCTGGGGGTCCCTGGGAGGGCACTGGAACCCTGGGAGGTCACTGGGGCCTCAGGAGGTCGCTGGGGTCCTGGGAGGGCGCTGGAACCCTGAGGAGGGCATTGGGGCCCAGGGAGGGCACTGGAACCCCAGGAGGTCACTGGAGTGCCCCAGGAAGTCACTGGGGCCCTGGGAGGGCGCTGGGGGGCCCCGGAGGGCGCTGGAGCCCTGGGAGATCACTGGAGTGCTCCGGGAGGGCGCTGGAATCCTGGGAGGTTTCTGGGGCCCCAGGAGGGCGCTGGGCCCCTGGGGAGGGTGCTGGGGGGCTCCGGGAGGGTGCTGGGCCCCCGGGGAGGGTGCTGGGGGGCTCTGGGAGGGCGCTGGGGCTCCGGGAGGGCACTGGAACCATGGGAGGTCACGGGGCCCCGGGAGGGAGGTGGGGTCGCTGCAGCTCCACCGAGTAGCTGATGTGCAAGCAGGTGCTGTGACCCGAGGTGGCTTGTGATTGGCGCACAGAGCTTAGATTCGGTCTTCAGGAAACAGAAACAGAGTGACTCGTGGCCGGAGAGAAGGGGAGGGGAGAGGCCACAGGTGGCAGGGCCATGAAGACTTGTCAGGGGAGGGAACAAAGCAGCCCCGCCCAGCGGGAAAGGCCAGGGCAGGTGCATCTGAGTTTTCCTGGAGGGCAGGTTCTTGGTGGGCGCAACGGAGGAAAGCTGGACACGTGGGTGGGATCTGTATCGTCCTCTGTCCTTGCATCCTCCACCCCAGCCATCGGTGGTTAGAGGTGAAACGGTCAGTGTCCGGGGACGAAGGGGGGAGCAGGGAACTTCCCGTCCGGAGGACAGGACTTGGAGTGAAGCAGCGGGAGACGCCGTGACCTTCAGACACGGGAGGATGCGGTGCATCTGATGCAGGAGGGCAGGGGTGACACAGGCTGGGCTGAGCAGGACGCTGAGGTCAGACAGGGCAGGGACGTGCGCCCGCCTGACCAGTGTGTCCCTGTGACCCGGTGCAGGTGACTGCTGGCTGCTGGCCGCCCTGGCCTCTCTGACCCTGAATGGAGAGCTGTTTCGCCGCGTGGTCCCGGGGGGCCAGGATTTCCAGCAGAACTATGCGGGGATCTTCCGTTTTCAGGTACTGTGCTTATGGCCCTGGACACCACGGGTGACCCTGCGGCTACATGGGGTTCGGGATGCAGTCAAAAATCTGTGTGTCATTTTGGACTCCCCCAAATCTTCACCCCTGATGGCCAGCAGTTGACCTGAAGCCTTCCCGAGAATACAGTCGACCCACACACGTTTCGTATATCAAGTGTATTATATACTGTGTTCTTAGCATAGAGTAAGTCAGAGAAAAGAAAATGTCGGTAAGAAATCATAAGGAAGAGGACACACGTTTCAGGACTGTGCTCTACTTATCAGCCAGCCCTCGCTGTTCAGAATGTGTCGTTCGGGGGTTCTTCCCATGCCCTTGGGTCCCACCCCACATCCCCGAACCAGAGACCCAGCAGCCCTCGTCCAGCGGTCCCTGCAGGGGAGCCGGACGCTCCCCTGGTCTGAGAACTGCCGCTCCCACGCACCCTGCCCTCCCCGGCCCTGCGGCCTTGACGAGGAAAGGGGTCCCGAGGTTCCGAGGTCCCGAGGCATGGGACCCACGCGGGCGCGTCTGCTCCTCACTGACACGCCGGACGCCACGTGTCCTGTGTTCTCTGGCCTCTCCTGTGAGCGTGAACGGAAGACGCAGAGCCTGCTCTCGGGGGGCTCGGAGCTCGTCCCTCGGCACAGGGTGCTGTCTGAGGGGCCTCTGCCCCATGTCCCCTGCCCCGCAGTTCTGGCAGTACGGCGAGTGGGTGGAGGTGGTCGTGGACGACAGGCTGCCCACCAAGGATGGGGAGCTACTCTTCCTGCACTCGGAGATGGGCAGCGAGTTCTGGGGAGCGCTGCTGGAGAAGGCCTATGCCAAGTGAGTACGCAGTTTGGGGCTGGGAGACCCCCGTGTCTCTGGAGGACTGCACCCACCCCGCCCCGAACTCGGGGTGCCGTGCCAAGTCCTCCCCAGCACCTGGACGCTGGGGCCAGGAGCTCTCGGCTCAGCGCTGCCCCCATGAGGGTGTGGATTGGGGGGGGGGCAAGATCTGCAGAGTCTTGGTGCCTCCACCTTCTCCTTCAAACTCCAAGGTCAGTTCCTAGGTCAAGGTGAATTTATTAAAGAATGATGAAGAGGAAGGGACAGGTGCACTTTGATGCCAGTCCTCACCCCCCTTCCTGCTGGCGTTCCATGTGGGAACCTTCTTTGTGGGTTCTCCTGATGCATGTCACTTACCCTGTCCTGCAACCCCATTCCTTTCCAGCCCTCTTCCCAGAGCAAGCCCCTGGGGCTCTCTCCCCCAACCCCTGCCCAGGCTCCCAACCCCCAGGAACCCAGGAACCCAGGGTTGGTGCTGGGAAACCTGCACTTTGCTTCTTAAAAGGCGGGGGGCGGGGGGTGGTGGTGGTGTGGCTTGGTGGGAGGTGGCCTGAGATTCGTTCCTGCAAACCGCGGCCGGGGCTCCCTGCTGACCCAACACAAAATTGTCTTCCGGTCCACTCTGCATCCTAGCGCCAGTCCACGCGGGCCCCTCACTTGTGGATGATGCACCTTTTCTTTCTTTCCCCACAGGCTCAACGGTTCCTATGAGGCTCTCACTGGAGGGTCCACGGTGGAGGGATTTGAGGATCTCACCGGTGGCATCTCTGAGTTTTATGATCTGAAGAATCCCCCAGCCCACCTGTTTCAGATCATCCGGAAGGCCCTCCGTGCGGGGTCCCTGCTGGCCTGCTCCATTGATGTGAGTCTCTCTGCTCCCCTCTGAGTGGGGCGGAAGGGGCCAGAGCAGCGTCCGGGGCTGAACGGGCAAGTCTGGGGATGTACTGGTCCCAGACCTTATTAGTGGCTAGGAACTGGGGTGCACCGTGGGAGCCCCGGTCTGTAGTACTAGGGAATGGCCCTGAGAACGGAGCCCTGATCCCTGGATCCCACGTCCTACCTTCACTGCCCCCCCTTTCATGGGGCTTTAGGAAACAGATACACGAGGGGCATACTTGATGGACTTTGAGATCCCTGAGGAGAAGGGGAGTGGGTCTGGAATGAGGGTGTGTGCGCTGCCTGGGGGGCTGGCTGTCTGGGCCCTGGGGCACGTGGACACTGGAGCTGGTCTGTTGTCCCTGCCCCTGTCTGTCCCTGACCTGGTGACCTCGGACACGTGAACCGCACGTCTCTGCCAAATCTCAGCCCAAGTGTGTGTTTGATGGGGAGACGATACGGGGCCCAGAGAGGGGGCCTGTGGAAGAGGAAGGGGGGAGACACTGGAGCAGCAGACTGGCCCAGAGCCGGCGTCCTGGGTAATTGGTCTTCTTCAGGCGGCATGGGGTCACTGGGGAAGAGCAGGTGACCTCCCAGTTTCTGGTGGCATTTAAAGCCTGTAAGCCGTGCTCCGGTCCCCGGAGCCACATGGCGCCGGCCTGGAGCTGCAGGCCTGCTCAGAGGTCACCGCCTGCTCCCCGAGGTCACCACCGCAGGTGCATCCCAGCGCCGCCTGGCGCCGGCCCTGATTGGGTCAGGGTCAGGATCAGGGTCAAGGTCGGCCACCATCCGTGGACTTCCTTCCCAATCAGGTCTCCAGTGCAGCTGAAGCAGGAGCAGAGGTGACCACCTGCCAGAAGCTGGTGAAGAGCCACGCCTACTCTGTCACTGGGGCCCAAGAGGTAAAAGCTGGCTGGGGAGGTGAGGGGAGCAGGTGGTGATGCTGCACGTGTCCAGGTCGCCAGGGAGAGCCTCCCCCCACTGAGGTCCCTCTCTGGCTGCCCGGATGCTACCCGTGCATGGGCCACTCTTGCTCACGGGCCCTTCGGACTCTTCCCCACTCAGGGACAGATCACGTGGCCGGTGTGAGCGACAGCTCCATGGGCTATAGCGACAGGCAGATGAGATGTGGCTGGAGGCGGGAGGACGGTTTTGGAGAAAGTTGCAGAGATGATCCGTTAGATTCCATAGGCGGTCTAAGAAGTGTGTGTGCACAGGCGCAGTGGTTGAGACCAGTGGAACCCCAAAGGGGCTGAAGGCAGTGGTGTCGGCTCCCTCAGGATGGGGCGCAGCGGCGGGAAGGACCGGCCCTTTTCCTTCCTCGCCAACCCAAGCAGAAAGCATGGGCTGCAGTTTTCACTGTGTTTATTACTATATTCTGCCCACTTGGAAAAAGTGTTGGCAGTGGCTCACAGTGAAGAGCGCAGACACAACCAAACCACGAAGCTGAAATAACCAGACAATCCAGGCGAAAGGCATGGCTGCCCTTGAGAAATGAACTTTGCTCTGAGCTTCCCGATGGCCAAGGCAAAAGGGATATGCGATGAGATCTCAAGTTTTTGTTGTGTATCAAAATTGCATGGGTGCTTGTGTTTTGAAAACACACTCTTTAGTAAAGTCGTTCCCAAGTAGAGATTGAGCATACGTGTGTAAGCATGGGCCGGGGCATGATGGAGGACACAAAGGGAAGTAGCACACAGAAGACCGAATGTTCATTGTGTCTGTGTGTGTGTGCGAAATGCGAGTGTGGGGGCTCTGGTGAGTGTTCAGCAAGTGGCCAGGGAAGGCAGTAAGTATGGGTTTGGTTCCAAGTATGGGCTCTGCAGACACACTGCCTGGGGGCCCATCCTCCGTCCACCACGTTCTGACCTAGGGTGACGTAATGCCCTGAGTCTAGGATTTCTGAGCTGTAAGAAAGATGGTAACAGCACCCAGCTCCTAGGACCGCCCTGAGGTCTCGGTGCGGTGACAGTGTGTTTGAAAGGCTTAGCGCCATGCCTCGTCCAGAGCGCATCCTCGCTGAATGCTGACCACTGTGCTCTGTGCATTTACTGTCCTTTGGTCTGGTGGATTAAGAGTCAGTCTTAGTCAACCACAAAATCGAAATGCAAGTTAAAGCCGACACAAACTTGTTTGTGAGCCAGATGCATGGTTTATTCAACCAAATTGTGGAAAATAGAGCAGTTGGCCATGTCTGGAAAACATGCATTAAAACAGGAGTGTGGTTGTTTGGGGACATTTGGAAAGTGCGAGTCCTCAGGGGGCAGACCCCGGCGGGGGTACAGATGTGGGCGGGGGGCAGGCGTGGGGCAGACACAGGGCAGATGC